>NC_088865.1:43779285-44079285 GCF_032884065.1 Artemia franciscana
AGTTTTTAGGAAGTACAAATGACACTTGAGCCCTTGGGGGTTTAAAGGGCAGGGGAGTTACCAAACTTATTTATAGCACAGTACAGATTGTAGGGATGCAATTTTCATGGCAACAACTGTTATGCTTGGAAAGACTGTTGCATGGAGAATCAAATGGTATAACTCATATGTTATTAGTCCTGGGGCTTTATCTGGCCCCCTTAGGAAGAAGGGTTGTTGATGCTCATTGAATCAAGATTCAATAGGTATTTTTCTTTTGCTATTAGACCTATAGTGTTTATTTTAGAAAATAAATCTTACACCAGTATTACTAATCAAAGCTAATCAAAGTTCACAGTCTTCTAGAGGGAGAAGGAGTGGAGGTAGGTACTTCAAAATACCTTCCCAAGATACACATGACATACTTTAATTGGCCAATGTTCCTATTACCTGAACAATTGTTTAGGGTCATGAAACTATTGTTAATAGATGCATTTTGACTTTTTGAACATCTTTTCTCTCTTGCAAAACTACTGCAAACTCACCATTATGGAATTATTCCAGCCCAAATATTCTTGTATTTACATATATAGAATTGTAATCATTTCTGTTTTCATTGATTGAATATTTGAAATTGTGGATCTGTAATAGTTTAGAAACAAATTTGGGCTATATATTTGCACATTAGGGGGGTGAGGGTAAAGCAGAGCATATATTAAATACATAAACTAACCATTGCTGTATTTAATATATGCTATTCTTTACCCCCCCCCCCTAATATGCAAATATATAATAACTCCATAATGGTGAGTTTGTAGTAGTTTTGCAAGAGAGAAAAGATGTTCCAAAAGTCAAAATGCATCAATTAACAATAATTTCATGACCAAAAACAACTGTTCAGGTAATAGGAACATTTACCATTTAATCTGTAGAACCATCCTTGAAAGAATCATTTTCCTAACCTAACCCCTTTCCAAAATAGCAAAAAGTCTCTAAACTAGTATTTTAACCAAATTAGGGTAAAATTCTAGTTAATTGACTTCTTGCTATCTCAGAAAGTGTTTATGTAAGGAAAATGAAACTTTCAGGGATGAATCTACAGACTAAAGTATGTCCTGGGAAAGTATTTTGAAGTAACTACCTCTACTCCTTCTCCCTCTAGAGGGCTCTGACCTTTCATGACCTTTAAAAATATGTGTCTTATAAAAGTGAAACACTGCAAAACAGATCTTCTGCTTAATTGAAGTACAACAAAATTGTTTTCAGCTTCACAACTTTGCTCAATTCCATTTTATAAGGTTTTAAAGATATACAAATACATTTCCTAAATTTTGAAAAAAAAACGTTGTTATAGGTCAAAATTCTACTCAAATAACGGAAATTGCATTTTCAGACCTAAGGGCAGAGAAAAAGCAATTAGTAACTGAAAATTAAGGTAAAATGTTGTTTTGTCAAAATTTCAATAGATATAGACCTGTCATGTAGGCAAATTTCAGGGCCCAGTAGAGGGAGAAGGAGTGGAGGTAGTTGCTTCAAAATACCTTCCCGGGACATACTTTAGTCTGTAGATTCATCCCTGAAAATTTCATTTCCCTTACATAAACACTTTCTGAGATAGCAAAAAGTCTCTAAACTAGGATTTTACCCAAATTAATATTAGGTAGGGGCTATATTGTCAGAAAAACAACCATGATAGCCCAGGCAGACTGGGCTATTGAAAAGAGCATAAATAAGGAACCTAATGGTACTACAATTATCAACATGTTTACTTCAGAAGAGCTGCAGCTCTACAGGGTAGCCTTAAAATCTGTTTAGAAGATTCAGATTATGTCAATCTCTTGTAACTATTCTATTTTCTAATATGGTATGATTTATTACCGATTTTCGAAAACACGTTAAATGCTATTCAAATTTTCTTTACTTTCTAAAGGCAAATGAATATTGTTCTAAAGATGGCAGTTCTGGATTTTACTATAGCTGCGTCGGCATTGGCCGTTTTGGGAAAACTGGACGTAAAAGTTATCGTCGTAGATCTTCATGCCTTTTATTTTCTTCTTTTGTCTGCTTTTGTTGGGCCAAGTTAAAACAACAAGAAGGTTTACAGCCCTAAAATATTTATTTTAGCCCACGAATTTAAACTTGTTTGTGAGGTTTTATATTAGTTTTAATATTAAGCCCATTGAAATATATCCAATGAAAAATAAGCAGTTTTTTTTTAAAGCAAATGAATTTAGATTGATCAATTTTATTTTAGAAGCCCTGTATTTTTTTAAAATTAATTTGGAAAATTTTTTTTCACAAAAAAAGTTTTCAAAGAAAAGTAAAGAGCTCCATTGAGCCAAAAACGAGCAGAATAAAGTCAAATAATTCTCCCAAGCGTTAAACTACCACACTCACTAGCAATAAATAGATGTTAGTTTGTTTTGTTGTGATTTAGTTCAACATCTGCCAAAATATTCCCTAAAACCTTTACCTTAATACCCTTAGCTTGCAAAGTACCAATAGTTTTAGCAGCATTAGTAGCAGTATGTGCATAGCGCTTTTAGCTTCTTTAACATCCCCTTCAATACATGCTGAAAGTTTCAGCTTAATACCATCAACCGTTCCAGAAGCATTTCTAATGCGTCCGCTTGACAACCTGAGTGAGCATAGTGTGTTTCGAACTAGTTCTATACATTTTCTATATAGCCCAAAATGTTCACCTTAATATCCTCAGTTTAATAGCAGTAGCAGTAGAATTAATTGTAGTAACCTAAGCTTTAGTGGCAGTAGTAGTAATAGAAGTAGTAATAATAGTAACAGTAATAGTAGTATGAATAGAAGCAGTAGCAAAAGCATGCAAATATTTTCTTGTGATTAGTTCAACATCCCTCACAACAAGCTCTGTCAGTTTCAGCTTCACACACCAAACTGTTCCTACGATATTGCTGTTACACCCTTTTGACAACCCACATACAGACGGCATGCTGTAAGTCAGTTCTCCTTCCCTCCCCCCCCTCAAATTTTTTGAAAGTTTCACCTTCACACCCTTAGGCATAGTTGTAATAGTAGTAACAGTAATAATATTGATATTACTAGTAATAGGATTGAATAAAGGTAGTACTACTAGTTGCAGAAGCATTAACATATTATCTTTTCGTCAGTAGAACCTCCCTCCCATCAATTCCTAGAAGTTTCAAATTCATACAATTAGCCATTGCTAAGACATTGCTGACATGTCCTTATGATAACCTGTATGTTCATATACTTCTTGAAATTTTGATGTCAATGCTCTTAGCCCTAAAAGTAGACAAGTAGTTGCAACAGAAGTAGTAGTAGAATTAGTAGTAGCAGTAGTATATTAGTAAATGTAGCAGTAAGTGTGAACATATTCCCTTTCAATGAAAAGATCTTTCGCTTTAAACATTCTCTTAAAGTTCCAACTTAATACCCAAATCAATTCTTGAGAAAGGCTTTTTTGACAATGTGGATGCACGTGGCGTCTTATGATTTAGTTAAAGTTTCCCCTCAATATTGTAAACGGAGTATGGTTTTAGTAGTGGTGCTGGTTGTAGTAGTATTGGTAGCGAGCAAATATTGCCTTTTTGATCATCTCCCTTATCATTTCATGAATTTTCCAAATTAATATACTCAGTTATTCATGAGTTAAACCCTTTTGGCAATCTGTATACACATAACATGTTCAACAATTCCCTCAATATTCTCTGAAAGGGTCGCCTGAATGGCCCTCGTCTTCTTGAAATTTCAATTCAAACATGTATTCCTTTCTCATTAACATATACTATGTGTAAACAATGAACGAATTGCCTAATTGCCTAGCTTACAGCCCCTGGCCTGAGGACTCTTGGGAGGTATATGTTTGAGGTTGACATCCCTAAAGACATAATTACTGGATCTTTCAACAATGCTGACAAAATAGCTCTTTTAAAATTTCGATCGGATGTGTAAAAAAGGGGAATGATAGGCTTGGGGGGGCTGATTGCCCTCCTTTCACTTTTGACTCTTAAATAGGCACTAAAACTTCCAACATCCAATCAAATGAGCTCCTTCCAACCCAAAGTTTATACCACCATCCGTTCCATAAAAAGCTTATATACCCCGGGGCATAACTTACAACCCTTGCCCATGGCCCGGGGGATTGTTTCCGCCCTAAAAATATTGTTATATAATTTTTGGACTCTTGGTAACAAAATGGCTATCTAACAATAATTAAATGCGTTTCGGGAAAAGAGGATGTCAGGGAGGGGGGAGGATATTTCGGAGGGGAAGAGAAGATGTATCAGGATACGACATGGGAAGAGAAGACATATCATACGATATGTGTGTGTGGGGGGGGGTCATCCCCTGTTCACTTTCACTATTAAAAAGGGCACTATAACATCTGATTTCAATACCAATGAGCTCCATCCGGTGTTTATACGACCACTCTTTCCACAAAAGCCTTATATGCCCTCGGGGTATAACTTAAAATCCTTCTGCTAAGGGTTATGGAGGGGAGAAGGCTGTCATCCTCGAAGACATTGTTTCCAGACCTCTAAACTGCGCTAAACAAAATGGCTATCTCAAAATTTTGATTAAATGCGTTATGGAAATTCATGGGTGTGGGGAGGAGCTTGTTGCCCTCCAATCACTTTTGACTATTAAAAAGGGCACTAGCTGTTTCAATATTCAGCCAAATGAGCCTTTTCCGAAGTTTTTCCCACAACAAGTGGCCATCTCAAAATTTCTATCAAAGAAATTTTGGGAAAATACGAGGTATTGGGGGGTATCAGCACTCCAATTACTTTGAACCTTAACAAGAGCAGTAAAACTTCTGATTACCAATCCAATGAGCCACCTCCAGAGTTTATGATTGCCTGTTTCTACATTTTCTATAAAACTTTATATACCCCAAGGGCATAACTTACAATCCTTGCCCTGAGAGCTGTGGGGGGGGGGGCTATCATGCTCAATGACATAGTTTCTGGATCTCAAAATGCCTATCTCAAAAATTTGATTGGATGTGTTTGTGGAAATGATGAGCGTGGGAAGGGGGTTAGTTGCCCTCCAATCACTTTCAACTATTCAAAAGGGCACTAGCCCATTCAATTTCCAATCAAATGAGCCTTTTCTGAAGTTTTTAAGACAACTCCTTCAATACGAAGTCCCCTGGTCTAAGAAAAACCAGGCCGAAAATATACAATAAATAAATAATAAATTGTGCCCACATCGCTATTTACTGAAATAGCGCTATTGCGCTGCCTATGATAATTTCACTTCGGCACACCAATACCTTAGAATTAGGGCGTTTAATGAGGCAGGTGACACCACTCTTATTTTTATTGACAATATGACATCTGTTTGTTTTAAATTTACGCCTACTATTCATTCTGTCAAAACGTGACAACAATATATCTGACTTGACTTAGCATTTTAGCTGTATTGGGGCTTCTTGTTTTCTGAAAATTTGATGACTATGGTGGCAATATTTTAGCCGATCCGGCATTTGTCGGATTAGTTGACGGATGCTTTAGATCTGGAAGTCATCAATGCATCTCTTGCAACATCGGCCTTGGGGGGTGCACATTCTCTACTCGTTCTTTGAAGGTAGTTTTTGGTAGCCCATTGGCTGACAATTGTTGAGTGTGATCAAGCCTAGGAATTGTTGAACTTTCATCAGGTCCACGATTGTATGGTAGCAGTAAAAGATTTTACTCTGGTTTTCTTTTGATACTTGGTCTGCTTAGGGATCCTTCTTATGCGATGGAAGCATTTGATTTCAACTGCAGGGATTCTTTGTTCATCAACCGTTTGTCCAGGTTACCCTTGATTATAAAGCAATCAGGATATTTAGAGAGCTAAATACTCGAACCTTAGAGATACTGGCAATGCCGTGCTTTTTCAAATTGGTTTTAGACCTTTCAAGCTAAAACTGGTCAAGCCAAGTCTTTGCCTGATCTATTTTGAGTGAACATCGTTAAGAATTTGGTCTACCTACACTACGCAGTTCGACAAAGGACTCGACATTTTCAAATGGTTCTCTAATGATTATTTACTGAACAACTTCTGATGAAGGGGCTCGAGATACCCCCACGACCTTGGTTCTAATTGTGCTTATGATCCAAAAGGCTTCAATTGCTGACACTAGCTCATCAGTGTCTGCACAACAAACAAATACAAATTTAGAAACAATAGGGAAAATGTCCAAGGGCCGTCTTCAGCACAATACGAGAATGAGAGAGAAAATATGTATATATAAATAAACTTACATTAAAATGTGAGAATTAAAACTAATAATGTTTTTTTTTAAACTTTATAAAGAAAAACTTTAAAAAAAAACAGCCATAGCATCCTCACTTCAACGAAATTCAACCAGGACTGACAAAAAGAATCAAAATTTTCAAGTGTCTACTTGAAGAAGATGTTCTAGGTTGTTAAATTTCACAATATTGTCTGCATATACCAGTTTGTCAATTAGTTTCACGCCAACCACTTTGTTTTATAGTTTTGATAAGCAATAGTGTAGCGTTAAGGAGAAAGTGAAACAGGTTTAGAGATAAGATACAAACCTTTAAAACGCCTGCTGATGTGAAATCATTTCTATCTGTCAGTTTAAGGGGCCTCTTGACTTGAATACTGAACTTCGAATGCATGTCCCGAATCAGAAATATCACATTTTATTGGACTTTCATCTGTCAATTTCCGTATTCTCTAGTGTAACAGGATATGACAGAATCCCTCTCTCCAAATCATAATAAAAGCATGTTTGAAATCAATAAAGAGTAATAACAGCGTTTTTTGTACATTCGATGTATTTCTTCATCATTTGCCGGGTTGAAAAAATATGATGTATGACGGAGCAGTGTTTTCGAAAACCGATCTGATGTTCCTCTATGATATGATGTGTGACAGACTTTAGTCGGTCTATGAGGATTTTTGTGAGAGTTTTTCCGGATAAATTGCCAGGCTTTTTGGTCTGTAGTAGTTACAGTTTTCCCCTTGTTTTTAAAAGAGGTACGAAATTGCCTTTCGCTCAAGACCTGAGAAGCCCTTCCTTTCCCAAACATTAATCTTGGCCTGGGGTAGATATCTATCAATTTTATGGACCTGATTTAAGCAGTTTTAAGTGGATACAATCCGGGCTAGGGTTTTGCTCATCTTAAGGGACTTTATGGCTGAGAATACTTCATATCCTAGTGAATAGGTCTTGGGTCTTGTTATTTATCTTGGTAGTGGAAAAGACTATAGAATTCTTAGGTGGAGCCCAGCTTTCACAGAAACGTTCTTTCCACCATTCTTTCCTTTCTCTTGAGTTTTTGATGGGAAGTCCGTATTTACCCAACAGTATGGGATTGGCTGAGGGGTTCGTTTTCAATAGTTTACGGATTTTTTTTTTTTTACAATGAAGTGACTGTCTCCATTATGGGACTACCTTTATAAATTTTTCACATTCACGATACATGTAGTTGACGGATTGCCTCAGAACCATTATAGACGTGAACTGAACTGAAATGTATATACAATTGGTATTGAAATTTATAAATCCCATCCTTATCTCCGTAAGTCGATTTTTTTTATTATTCTTTGTTGTTGTTTTTTTACATTTCTTTCTTTCTTTTCCTCTGTGTTCCATGAGAGATATCTAATTGTAGTTTCTTTTTTTATTGTCTATATTATTAAGTGAGACATAACGAGTTGCCTTTTGTCTCCTTTTGTAGCGTTTTTATCTAGCGTTATGTATAGCGAATTTAGTGCATAAAGTCAAATTATTCACAACGCACTTAAAGGGTATAGGACCTTGTGTGATCTTTCTTGAAATTTGGGCTGTAACCAACACCTGATACGATCTAGCTCGGAATACCAAGCATGGTAAAAACTATGGTGAAAATTAGAAATAATTGTGCAAATTTAGAATACATTCTATTCCTTGTTTTAGGATGCTTTTATTAGAATTTCAGTCTGATAAACCTCAAAAATCCGAATTCGAACTATGATAGAAATTTGAAGTCATCTACAATTTTCAATAGCGTGAGGTAGTGGAGGGGACTTAGCGTGTTAATAGTTAAAGGCTTTCTGACTTGTTGTATGTTTGCTTTTAAAGTTGTAAAAACCATTAGTAAAAATTGCTCACCTTAATGTTTATAAATAACTTTTAGTCTTGGCTACAAGATACAAACTGTTTCAACTTTCACTACTCTGTTTTTCTTTAGATTTCTTTTTTTGTTTCTTTTTTCTATTTTTTTTCTTTTTGTATTTTTAAAATAATAACCAATATGTAAAATATCAGGGTAGTAGTCTAAAAAATGGGCTTACAATACGATTTCCAAAATGAAATTCTTATTACTTGTGCTACCTTGATTTTGTGTAAACTGTACTGAAATAACCCTGAGTTTTTACTCTAACATTTGGTATGGAAAGCCTATTCCCGATTTCGTGAAGGATGACTTCAATCAAGATTTTTTTTTTTTTAACAACGAATAAATTAAGGTGCAGAAACCTGCACAATTCAATCTACCGACAAAATTGAGCACACCGTCTGGCCCAAACCCCTGATCTTAAGATTCTGAGTCTGATAAGATTCTGAGCCTAAGCTAGTCGAGCTTAGTTAAGACGTTTTTAAATAAATTTTAAACTATTCCTTTGGAAATGCTCGCTTGTGAAGAGAGAAAATACCACATCTCCTTTAATCGGATGATTTCTACCTCGGTGCTTAGAATCGTCCAATATCTGTTTTTCTCCACAAATTCAATCTTTACCTAAAAAGTCAAAGTCTTACTTTCTCTAAAAATAAATAAAAAAAACAAGAAAAATCTCAAGCATACAACCCCGAGATAGATAGTCTGTTGCTCTACATGTTGGGCTGCTAAGCCTGCACCCTGGGCTTACTAGTCAGCTTTATGCCTATAGCGTGTGCATTGACGTTTGGAAATAAGTGGGTTTTCCAGACGTGTTTTCTGAGAGAGCAACACACATTCACCAATTACGTCAAGGAATAGCCGTGAACTCTGTCGGATAACAGGGATAATAAAGAAATAAACGTATCGTAGATTCTTATGAGAGGATTAGAATAAAATTATTCCTTCTGTACAAAATTTTAATTTGCCTTGTTCCCTCTCCAAACAAAAGTGTTTCCGAAAGTTTCAGTTCAATCCCCAGGCTGTAAGACAAAACACGCTAGTATAAAAAAAATCTTTAACTTTGGAAATTTTCATTTACAAAGAGAAAAGACCCACTCCCCACCCCTCTGTTTGAATTCATTATCCAGCTTCGTGCGTAAAATGCTCTGATATTGATCTTCCTTCGCAGGTACGTTTTTTCCATAAAAAAGAATTTTCTTGATAATTTACTTTCTACCAAACTCAGCACAACGTTAGGCTCAAATTCCTTATCTTAAGATTCTGAGTCTGACGCTGCACCAGCTGAGCAAATCGAGCTTGTTGGTTGCTTTTACAACTTTGATGTAGCAATATATAGAAATAAACAAGTCTCCTATAAATAGGTTTTTTTCTGGAGTTCAAGACACATTAATTATATAGTGAGGCAACATTTTACCAAAATGTTTATAGATGGCGTAACATGTCTGACCACCAAAAATAGACCATCGACATCGTTTAACACAGTTACTTGTTATCTATTATATCTTAAGTCAAATTTTTATTTTTGACATTTAAGTTCTCATTTGACTTGATTTAGTTTTTTAGAGACAAGAAAACTATAGAAGTAAACTTGCATTTTGGAATTAGTTGAAGAGAAAAGAACTGGAGTATTACGACGAATAGAAGACAATTTTAAGAATCGAGATACTTGCGAGTGCATTGTCTGACTACAGCCAATACTACAGTTTTCCACGCACATAGACAGTTTTGCTTATTGATTAATTTCAAAATTTAGCAAAAAAGACATTGAAAGAATGTCAACTACTCTTTGAAGAGCCTACAATAATATCCGTATGAGCCTCGCTAAATTTTTTATCGATAAACCCAAAATGAAAAAACATTTTCCTAGTTTCAAATTTTTAAGCGTCCAGACCTAATCTAGCTTAATTTGTTCTTTCTGAGCATGAAAGTTGAAAGGGAAACGCTTGTTTTGGGCTTAAATACAGTATATCTTCCTACACTATATACGTATTTTGCAACTCATTTTGCGATAAGTCATAATTACAGGGCTTTAAGGAGGGGCCAAAGGTTTAAGGAGTTAAAAATGGGTCTTTTTTTTAACGGAAAAAAGGACCTTCCCAACACCGAAGAAAGGACCAATAATGACCTGATCCAGCTATCATTTATCGCGCAAATGGAATCAACGTTATGATCAGTATTCAAACCAATCCCTCATAAATCTGAAACCAGGACGGTCGGCAATGTAGTGTCATCGTCTTCTGGAAAGACATGGGTAATATCAAGATGATCCGACCCCTTGACTTTCCATATGGATCTTCTCGGGTTTATCTTTTTCTTCATGTTCAACTATGAACGTACAAATATAAAAAAAAAAAATACACAAGTAGCTACTTCGATTAATTACCAGAAAATCATCTTAAGAAAGCAACTTTTCAAAATCATTTATTTCTTGTTTTCTGCTGTTTTGTCAGGTTTAGCTTCCTTTGGACCTTCATAAGTGCAGTTATCTGCAACTGCCTTTATTTCTGCATAAAGTATCGAAGTATTCTTCACAGCTGCTGATTCCTTTTTCTGTTAGGTGTGCAACAGAAGTGAGCCATCCAGCATTGTTTGGGCGACCTGAATTTTAATCAGTTTTCTCAGTGTCCATTTTAGGCCGATTTCTCACTTCTTGAAATATGCTGTCAGCAGCTTGCTCCTTGTACCCAGTGGTTTTGTTTCCTGTAGTAAATTTTCAAAAATCTTTATTCTTTACTTGCTGGAAAAAAGTTCTGCTAGCATTTACTTTTTCTTCAAGCTTCCATCAGAGGCGCCATTTGGACCAAATCTTGGGGTGGGCATGAACCCCATCTTGGGCCCCCCGACTCACTTCGTGTCACGTAATCGTCTAGAAAATGGGCATTTAACAGAAATCGAGAATTTTATTATGTATCTTACATACTTTCAAAGTTTACAATAATTAATAGCAAATAGCGTAATTACCCCAAGGGTCGTCAAGTAATTACGCTCTTTGGTTAATAGGCGTGCAGTAATTTCAAATCAATTGGACAGAATGGATTATGTTGGACATAATGGATTATTATGGCCGGCAAAGGGCCCTTTGTGGTGGAAGCTTGGGCCCCCCTGGAAAATCTGGGGTGGGCAATTGCCCACCCCTGACACCCCCAAATGGCGCCTCTGGCTTCCATTGTTCTTCTTCACTCTTTTTTTCCTGCTTCCTCTGATTCTCTCGATAACTTTCGTCAATTGGAACGACTTTCTTGTTTCACAGTCGTTGTTTTGATTGACGATGGGTAGAGTATTTTATTACTGAAGAAAGTAACCTACCCATGTCCTTCTTGCTTTGATACCATTTGCAAAAAAGTTCAAGTATAAGACATGAATTCAAAACGTCACAGATTTTAGTCTAGGCCCAGAGCAAGGCCATGAGCCATTTCATAAGCATGCCAATCTAATACTAAGTGTATGGGGATGAAAAATGGAAACATAAAGATCTAGTCGGTTTAGCTTGGGCTCTCCGATGAGGGATTTTCGAACATGGCGATACAAGTGGTGTACTTTTTGATCTGAGGTCATTTTTGAGAGGACTAAGGCGTGTTTTTTTTTTTAATTTTGAAAGAAAAATTTCGGGACTACAACTTAATAATGAGTTTAAAGTGAATAACAGTACCACTCCTGGATTTCTTTTGATTAAGTACTTTTTAGCATTAATTTCTTTAAAACCATTTCTCTTTTAATTTTCGGTCACTATGGCTCGAAGATTGTTCTGTACTAGGTTGTAGCTACCACTGCAACAATGATACAAGGGTCAGGAACACAAGGGTTTGACATAAATGGCTAATTTTGAGAAGTTATTAGTCCATTAAGAGCAAGTTGAGAAATATGTCAAATTTTCGGGAATACAGATCTAAAAGAACGAATACAAAAAAGCCCGGCAGCTAAGTCCCTCCAGTGGTAAAGGGCATCCAATCTCTTCGTCCATCATTATCAAGAAGACTTCGACATTGTTGCCTTGAAACTATTCCGCAATCTGCAAGACACCAATGATCACTAATGCAATAAAGACTTCTTAGCTGAAGTATTGACAAGGCTTAACCGTGCAAAAAGGGATTTGAGAGCTGTTTTAAGGACCTACTCCGGGTTAAGGACCTTGTGGCAGCCCTCTAATTAAGGCTTGGCAATAAGCAATTTTTTAACTTTTAATGTTTTGTTTGCTGCTTCGCAAGCGTTCCACGGATCCCTTTTAATTTCGGACAACTGTCTATTCCAATATTAGTCTTAGATTTGTAATCAACAACCTCTTAACAACCTCTTAGATTTGTAATCAACAACCTCTTCAATAGAACTGTTGTTTTATAAACTAAATTAGAAGTCATCAGAGCAATATGTAGGCGACATGGTACAACGGTCTACATCGAACAGCAGACTTACCAGGCATCAAAACAAACTATAGCCGTGCAAATTTTGCATCAACGGTTTTGCAAGCTTTTTGTAGACTATTTCGTTAGTGGATTTAACAAGTGACCCCTTTTTTATATGTATTTTGTGATTTTAAAAGTACATCATTTACGAATTATTTTAAATTGCTATGATAGCTGCTTAAATAAACCAATAAAAATATGCTAACTGATCCTTAATTGTCAGAGACTTTATTAAGAGTTCTTGTATTGTGCATGACTCTTAATAGAAGTCGACGTATCTCTAGGGCACTAAGACGACTTTAAGCTGCTTTTTGTGACCCTCTGGTATTTTTGCGTGTGGATATTCTCATCTCTTCAGGGAAGATTGACAGAAGTTAAGAGGTAATTACTTCAGATGTCTCAGGTTTTTTAATTAAATCTCGCGATGAATCCCTAATCTATAACACATTAATGATTTATCTATTATTTATGCGCCATTGGCTTTACCTAACTACCTAGTGAAGAAGATACATTAAACGTCATTAAATCGTTTTTTTTTTGTTTTTTTCGCTTCTTCTCTCTCTCTTTCTCCCTTTTTTATGTAATCCGTGTGAGCTATTGAGGTGTAATTCCTTCTTCTTTTTTCTCTCTCTATTGTTAAAGGAGACAAAACGAGTTGCCTGCCTGTATCCTTTGTATAATATTTATGTATATCGTTTCTTGTTTAATAAAGTCAAGTCAAAAAGCTTAGTCTATTAACCCATTGTCTTATTTTTTCTCGGTTCGTTTGTTTCTTCTGTAGATGATTTAGTTTTTTCTTGTCTGTGTAATATTAAAATCGGAGTATTGCACGTTAAGTTCGTTTGCTATGTGTCATTTTCCTTTTTTTTATTCATCTTACACTACTTTTCTGTTGCATCTTTTTAAGTGGGTTATATTTGAATATGTTATTTTATTTGCAACAGGGCAATATGTAGGCTTCTTGTTTAGTTTTGCTAGAAACGAAACATTCATGTAAAAAGTGTGGTTGCAAGTCAGAAATGGGCTAATGATGTCTCTACCATAGAGTTTGGGAAGCTTATAAGACTGGATACTGGCGCTAGTACCAAAAAGGAAAACGTCATTGCCATCTAGCATTTGGTGTTTCTTATTTATCAAACCTCATAATCGCTGTTTTTTCTTTGGAAACTGGGATTAGACACCCGTTACTAAACTAATTTTGCCTTGTTTTTACGCTAAAGAATGCTAAGCAGCACTACACGCCAGGTAGTGCTAGTGATTTTTCGAAACTAGAGCCAATTTTCATTCTTTCAAGATTGTGGCTATGGCAAACAAAGCCAGTTTTTCTGGCATCTCCAGTCTCCGTTCGTAATTTTGAAGGCTAAAAAGAAAAAATCAGGTGCAATATGAGGTTTTTTTTTTTTAGGAAAAGTCAAATCCGTTGAACGATAGCTATTTATACTTGACTTAATTCGTCTGCTAAAGCCACAATGAAGACATGACTGTAACCTTACTCTTTCGCCTGAGACCTTCAAATATTGAGGCTCAAGAGTCAACATGAAGTTCTATCAGTCCTTTCATCAACGCACTCCAAATAACTTATTTTCAAGAATCAATTGATTTTTTAATGGTTTCTTTTCTGAACGAACTCTGTTGGAGCTTGATTCCGTGACTTATCGTTCAAAGTAAAAATCAATTATTCACGTTTTCATCAATTTTTTCAGTTATTTTTTTTAAATGTTTTCATCAATTTTAATGTTTTCTTTTCCCACCAAACTCTGTTGAAGCTTAATTCCGTGGCTTATCGTTTAAGGTAAAAACCCCGCGGCTTGTGAACCTTGAGTCTCTGTCTAATTGGTTTGAGTAATTCGAAAAAAACTGAAGTGTAGACCCACAAATTTATTACTCATAAGTCGAGAACTGACTCGTAGACATATATAGAACAAAAAAGGAAAAGGAGATGATCCTCCCTTCAAACGAACACCACCATTTTATACATTTTAATAATACATTATTTATAAATACAATACATTTTAACAAATAGGTGAACAACTATTTTTCAATAGGAAGGGCGAAGATATCAGAGTTTGGAAAGGAGAGAAAAACCAGTCCACCTTATAAGGCAGTTTACAGTGATACTATGTTGTCTAATCCACCAGTGTCAGTTCTGAACACCAGCAGTCACGGAGGGGAGGAGATTTATGGTGTAGTTTTTGCCTGTTCGTAATACAGCGAATTAAGAAGCAAATATGAATTATTTTGAAGGCATGTGAAAATCATTTGAGTCCTTCTGTGGTATGGTCCCCTGTCCAAAACCCGTTATTTGTCTAAAAAATCTGAATGATTAATTCAAAACAAACGTTTTGTATTCAAAACGAGCGACTGAAGATACATCTAACAAAATCAATCTTCATTTTCAGCAGATTTCTTCTTTTTCTTCTTCTTTTTCACTGGCTCATCTACCCCCATCTCTTGTTGCATACTTTCATCTAAGAAAAGAAGAAAATAAAAAAAGATCTGCAGTATATTAGGAAAGACAAGCTAATCAAAACATAACAATAAACTGAAAGAAAAAGACAAAAACAAAATGGGCATGCACAAGTAGAGAAGGGAAGCGGCATCTATAGTCGCAATTCAGGTTCGAGGATGTATTCTTTAAGCCTTTTGCTAGATAAATTATGATTAAAATTGTCTATTGAAGGAAGATTTTTGTCTTACGAGCATAAATCTTTCCCAAAATCCCTGATAAGATATTATTATAAAAACAGGTTGTTTGTTGCAATTCTAACCTCGTTCAAGTGAACATGACTCTGTCGAAAGTTAAACTCAAGTCGAACTTTGCGTATCAGCAACGTTCGCCAAAAATTAAGAAATTTTAGGGGATAACAGGAAGAACACTACTTTTTTTGCGTGGTTCTTTCTATATTTCCTGATCAATTCCCATATAAAATTCATCAAATTTAGTGTTTCAAAAGCTATGGTCTCTTCTCGCCTCCACCCATAAAAAAATCGTGCTTTTAGTTTCCCGACACAAATTCAGCACATTAACTACAAATTACTCAAAGCTAAATGAAAGTACCCCCCCCCCCCCCAAATCAGCAAAGTTTACGGTATCATGTTTTTGGAATTTTTAAGCTTATAATTAACAATGAAGAAATAAGAGTTCCATAACGCCGTCTTATTAATATGCATATTGACTTCTTCCCAGAAATTTGTTTTCTACTAAACCAAAACAGGCGTAAAATAGACAAAAAAGTAAGAAAACCCAAAACTACGAATTTCCATCTCTAGCCCTTAGATACAGCCAATGAACTAGAAAAACTCCTTTCCTCCATAGTACAAATCCTCCCTCTCCTCTCTCTAAACCCGTGATTTCAAACGTGGGACTGTGGTGCTATATTACCCCACGATATATTGCCATGCCCTACAGATGGGGCATGGCAATATATCGGTGGGTCATAGACAGGACGTGCACCCTTCGGCTAACTATACTTTAGAGCCTTAATTTAAAAAAGGACAAATAATGTGAATGACGCCATGCATTGTATACACGGTGTTGTATTCAGACTATATTTTTCATTTGTATAAAATATGCTTTGAGGATGATCTGAAAAACTTAACCAATCTAATGGCCTTTTCAGCTTACTTCAGGTGAATACACGTAAAGTTTTGAATAACAAAATCTAAAAATTACAAGGTGGCATCAGAATTTTAGAAATGCCTAGGTGGGCCGTGGCCCAAAATCGGTTGGGAATTCCTGCTCTAGACACTCCTAGTAATTTGATATCTCTCAGTTTCTTTTTTATTTCGTCTTAGACTTGGAGACAAAAATAAGAACCTGTAACAGTGCAGCACTTACCCGTTTGATATTCTGTTAAGATAACGTATAAAAAACGTACAAGAACGTTGTTCAGGGGACGTAGATATTCACTCAAATTCTTTTGTTATTTTTCTTGCGCATTCATACATCTATTCTGGTTCATTTAAAAAGCCAAGAGAGATAGTCCGATTGAGTGAGAGACTAATCTGGCATTAGCCCTTATGAGGATTGTATGAAAATGATTATCATTTCATTTGTTAATAGATAAGTCTATCTATCATCCGTCCATGCGTCATTCCTAGGACAGAAGAACTAAGGTAGGTAGTCATAGAGCCTATAGTTTTCCAAGTATTTGGTTAAATGGCACGGGTAAACGGCGGAAGTATGACTATCTTATTTAAAATTGACACAAGACCGTTAGATTGCCTGAAATGATGGGTAAACAAGGCATGCCTTACCATTGTCTTAGGTAGGTTGACTAAGAATTTAGAATTGACACAGGACCGTTAATTTGCAAGAAATGAATTCCTGGCGATAGCAAACATCAGACCAAGTGAAACGCGCAAATGCTTTCCATGGACCAAAGCGGATTGCAGAGACTAAAGACACTCTTTACGCCGAGCAGCGCCCGGCAGGAGACCTAAGGCAAGTAAGTAAGCCAAATCAAGTGCTCAGCTTACACGAATAGGAAAACAATATTTTTCAACCATACTGAAAGTTTTTGTTGAAAATTGAGGTATAAATTTCCTCTGAGACAAGCGATTTTACGCCACTTCCATCAAAAGGACAAGAAACTTGTATTATTGGATTTAGTAGTCTACGATCTATCCTCTCACAGAGTCCCAATTTTGATATTACTTCCTGTGGGAAGACCTATACATGCTTAAAAAGTAGAAAAAATCGTCCCCTTTTCAAGCGTATTTTCGATCTAAAATTTTAACTTTTCAGGTGAAAATATTTTTCCTGCTTAAAAAGTAGAAAAATCGTCCCCTTTTCAAGCGTATTTTCACTTTTCAAGTGAAAATATTTTTCATACTTAAAAGGTAGGTTTTACTACTTAAAAAGTCGGAAAATCGTCCCCTTTTCAAGCGTATTTTCACTTTTCAAGTGAAAATATTTTTCATACTTAAAAGGTAGGTTTTACTACTTAAAAAGTCGGAAAATCGTCCCATTTTCAAGCGGATTTTCAATCACATATCTCACTTTTCAAAAGTAGTTCCAATCCAAAAAACCATGTACACTAAATTTCAAACAAATTACTCGGATAGAGCTGAATCTCAGCCATGGAACAAAAATAAAATTGCTGTCTATTATTGATACACTAAAATCTTAGAATGGCAATTAAACCTTAAGTTTAAGACATTACCTGCTATATTGGATTCATCAGCTTCCTCTACTCTCTTCTTTTTCTTCTTCTTTTTGCCAGGAGTTTCTTCTGCTTCTACACCATTTTCAACAGGCTCCTCTTCTCCTTCCATTTCTAGCTTTTTCTTCTTCTTACCAGGTGTTTCCGCTGCTACAGATTCGTCATGAGTTGTTTCCAATGTTCCATTCAAGCCAGCTTCACTCTCCCGCTTCTTTTTCTTCTTCTTCTTCTTGGACAATGATTTGAATACCTCCTAAAACCACAAGAAGGATGAATGAAGAAAACAAACATGGAAATTTATAAGCAATGGATTAAAATTCCAATAAAGACAGTTAATAAATAACGAAAAAGCCTAAACATTTCGGCTTTACACAGTAGCATCAAGTGAGGGGGAGGGGGGGGGGGCTAAAGCCCCCTAGATTTTTGACAACACTTTGTTAAAAGGTGTCATTTATATGTTTGCTGTTTTAGTTATATTTCCTCAATGTTGCTCTGTTTTTTGATGCATCTCCAATTAAAAGAATCCCCCTTCCTGTTGTATGTTTGTGAATAAGTGAGACTGACTATCACGCATAGGGACTTTATGAAAGAAATAACATAAGAAAATATTTTAAAACATCATAAAATAGAAGAAAATAAATATGTTAAGAAAAAAAATGAAGAAACTCAATCTGAAAAACCATTTGTAATGACGGCAAACCATGCAAAATTCCAATCTGGCTGTGCAAGCAGTAAACATAGATCTAGACTAATGAAATACACACACACACACATATATATATATCTATATATATAAAAATAAGTTGTCTGTCTGTCAGGTGACGTCATGTTTCTGTGTTGACTGACGTCATGTTTTCGACTGACGAAATTACAGACCGGGACATCGGGACACAAATGACGACCGAAACACCGGCACATAGGGAATATAAATGACGCGGGACACTCAAAGAGAAAGCGACCGGTAAACAAGGAATGTTCGATAAGCAATCACCATCAACAAAGCACCCGGACACAAATGACGACCGGGACACAGGGAGTATAAATGACGACCAGGACATAAGTAAAAAAAAGGTAAAAAAAACTAAAAATAAAGATAAAAACTACAAAAAAACTAAAAAGAAAAAAACTAAAAACTAATAAAAAAACTAAAAAAACTAAAAAAGAAAAAAATAAAAACAGGAGAAAAAATAAAAAATAAAGGAGAAAAACAAAACTAAAAAAAATAAAAGGAGAAAAACAAAACTAAAAAAAATAAAAATAAAAAAATAAAAAGAAAAAAGAAAAAAAACTAAAAAAACTAAAAAAAAGTAAAAACCAAAAAAAAACTAAAAAGAAAAAAGGGGAAAAATACAAAAATTTATTTCATCATATACCATTTCAAAAACGAATGTATAGCCTATACAGACCGGGACACCGGGATACAAATGACGACCGGGACAAAGGGAATATAAATGACGACCGGGACACAGGGACACAACTACAACGGGGACGCCGGGGGGCACAGGGGGATATATAAATAACGACGGGGACACAGGGAATGTTCAATTAGCAATCACCATCAACAAAGCTCAAATGCAATCATTAGAATCATGAGGTATAACTAAAAAAACTAAAAAAAAAATTAAAAAACTAAAACCTAAAAAAAAGACCAATTCAAAAACGAATGTATATACAGACCGGGACACCAGGACACAAATGACGACCGGAACACCGGGACACAAGGAATATAAATGACGCCCGGGACCCTCAAAGAGAAATCACAGACTGGGACACCGGGACACAAATGACGACCGGGACACAGGGAATATAAATGACGACCGGGACACAGGGACACAAATACAACGGGGACGCCGGGGGGCACAGGGGGATATATAAATGACGACGGTGACACAGGGAATCGTCGATTAGCAATCACCATCAACAAAGCTCAAGGGCAATGATTAGAATCATGAGGTATAGATCTGAATACGGATTGTTTTCCCATGGACCATTATATGTTGCATGTTCAAGAGTCGGTAAGCCTGTCAATCTATTTATATGCACAGACAATTGGACAGCAAAGAAAGTTGTATATTCGCAAGTTTTACGTAGTTAAAAACATATATATATATATATATATATATATATATATATATATATATATTCACAGGTGGGACATAGGGACACAACTACAATGGCGCGTAACGACTTACGCGCGCAGGGGGGCTTGGGGGGGGGGGGGCGAAGCGCCCCCACCAACTAGGTGTTGGGGTGGCGCGAAGCGCCACCCCAACAGCTAGTATATATATATATATATATATATATATATATATATATATATATATATATATATATATATATATATATATATATATATATATATATATATATATATATATATATATACACATATATATATGTGTGTGTGTATGTACATACACAATATACATCGATATTTGTTCTGAAAATTGGCAAAATAACATTTTTCTGGCGTGAGAAAACGATGTAGATAGGTCCCATATCCTTAATATATTTTCCTTAAATCTTTTGCAAAGTTAAAGTAAGAGACCAAAATACAGGAAAGGACTATCAAAATTAAGTTTGACATAATTCCTGCCACGAATATCAATCACCTTATTACTATTCATTAGGTTCTCCAAAGTGATGTAATTCTGCATGGATTGATTCTTTAAATCGATTGCATAGAATAATCCGGTTCTAGACGTTTACCTCCCGCGGAAACCCCCCCCCACCATGGAAAACACATCCTCATTGAAAAGAAATTATTTCAAAAACTTGTTCCCAACTGAAAACTCCCCCACGAAAAACGTTCCTGTTTCCAAAGGACAATTTACAATGGTCAATTGACATACCTGTAGGCAGCGGATAAATAAAAAAAAAAAAAACTTAAAAAGGCACTTAAAATTCTATAACAGGGTTCACTAATTGTTTTTTTAGATTAGGAGGGAGGGCGATACATCAAAGGGTGGTTCTCAAAGGAAGGTTTAATACCAAAACATCCCAGTTCTCTTTGAGCCATCACCCAAATACTGAATTAGTTCTAGTGGACAGACGAGAAGAGGGCTGAAGCTAGAAACTGATATATAATCCTCAGTACCGTAACCAGTACTTTTTTTGGTGGGGGAGGGGATGGTTTCGTGTTTAAAAAACACGAAATTGATATCTATTCCCTTATAATTTCTGGTCTACGCTGGTATTACGAGAGTAAAGGGTAACATTAAACCCCTAAATAAGGGGAATTTATTCGTATAGGAGGGAGAGTGCCCCTTTCTCATCTACACCTCCACCTCATGGTTACAGAAACTTCGAAGGGTGCTCATTAGATCAGAAACTGAGACTTCCAAGTCCTTTGTATATAAGTCGAAAGTGATTGGAGACCATCCAGCCATGGGGAGAAGGGGAGGGGAGGAGTATTTTCCAAAGGAGGATTTTCGGCGGGAGGTATTTTCGACAGGAGACATTTTCCAGGAAGGGGGGGAGGTAAACACCGTCTACAGAATAATCCAAACTTAAAACTGTGCCTGATTAATAATTAAAAGTAATAATTTTTTTTATTGAAAAAGAAGAGAGCAAGTCAAAAACAAACAAGACCACACGGTCGTTCCATAATACAAATAACAAAATTTAAAGCAAAGAAGAATTATTTTAAGACAGTGAAAATCTTGCTAAATGAATATTTCGGCTAATCTAAGATGCTGTCATTAGCAAAAACAAACAGATGAAGTTAGACTTATGACAGAATACTAAACTATTAAAGCTAAAAACTAAAGTTAAAACAGTCCCAGCATCATCACTTAAAGGAAGTTCAACTAGAGCTGAAAAACAAACACGAAACAAGGCAATTCTTTTGTTCATTAAAAAAAAGAAAAGAAAAAAAAAGCCAGGAGCATGTTCTCAAGACAATTCTTGCTTTTTAGATAGCTCACTTAAAAGGTCCTTCGATGCAAGTTCATTCGTATTAACTATTGGTTTTACTATGCAATATCTCAGGTCATTTTTAATTAAGTTTGTGCATTCTTCAGTAATTCATTGATTACTCTCTCAAATTTCTGTTTAGTGAAGTATTATTACTTAACTTAAGAATTTCTATTGCCCCTCGAAACAACCTGTTTAATGCCCAAATCATTACTAATGAGGGCGGTATTTTCAAAAAGTCTTGCATGGTTAGAGTTTTCGAAAACATGGCTGCTTTGAACCGAAATCAAAAGAATTATGAACAGTTTTAGAAATGAAAGTCTGGTTACATGATCCTTATATTGTTCCAGGCGTTTTTCCGAATGTTGGTTGGTTCTACCCACATAATACACTCTTTGACGAGAAACTGGGGTCTTATCTTTACCAGAGTTTAAGAAATTCATACTTTTTAAATTACTAGTAGAAACTACATACACAAGCTTTTTTTCAATTCCTTAGTAATTTTTGGCATGAAAGGAAGCTAATTATATTTTTATATTTAATTTAATTATATTAAATTAAATTATATAGCTAAATTATATTTTAAAGTTTACTAGAAGCTTCACACGTATGGTGAATGTCCGAAATAATTTTTTATCTCCTTGGATTTAGTCGGCGCTGCCGGTCAACTTTTTAATTTAATGCAAGGTTTGATGATAACAGGTTAGGTTAGATTAGGTTCGGTTAGCTTAGGTTTTTAACCCATTTCTGATATTTACAACCAAATTTACCATGATCTAGTCTAACCTAACGTATATAAACAAAGCTTGCATAAGACCGAAAAAGCAGATTCGCAAATCTAATTGAGTCCAAGCAGACAAAAAGGAACTTCAGACATTCACTGGGTGAATGTCGACATAAACCAGATTTCGAGCATTCTGTCGACACATTTCCAAACAACATTTAGTAAAACTTATACTAATGGAAAAACTACAAAATGGGTTCGATTGGAATGAAATTAAAACAGAAAAAGGCAGAGAGAATGGGTGAGAGAAAGAGAAACGAAGGGGGGAGAGTGAGAGAGAAGAAGAGAGATAGAAAGCAATTTGTTTTCTGACCTCAGCTTCTTTCACTGCTTCACACATGACATCAACATTCTTTCTTGGAAGCTCACCGTCTTCATAAAATTTTAGCCTTTCTTCAACTTGGTCTCTGGGAATTAAAAGAAAAAAGATTTATAATAAAAAAACAAACTTGCCATAATAAGAACACTTTTCTAATTTTTTATCAACACATAAATAGAACAGAGAAAGAGATTTATCTCCAATAGGAAATATGCAGTAAAACGATTTACTATAATAAAATACAAATGAATGATTTTAAGCTATACGAAAGAACATGAATAAGCTAATTTCACAAAAAAGTAAATATTGAAGCCTAGAAAACACCTTGTTAATCACGTATTTTGCTGCTTGTGGTTATCTTAATTTTCCTCAAAAGAAAACAATGATAAATAAACAAAACAAAATAATATAAGGAGAAGATAAAATGAATAAAAACAAATAAAAAAGATAATAAATAAAAACAAAAGATAAAGAAAGATAAACAAAAAGACAACCAAAGAAGGGTCACATATAAACAGGTTCAAGCCTTTGGGTGAGATAGGGGGTGTTATACACGGTAAAACTGCTTTTTTAGACAAACAACTACGCTGAAGGAACATCCCTCGAAACACACACCTCTTAAAATTTTGGTGACTCAAAGACAAGATAATTATTAAGCTTTTGGGTGATCTCACCATGGGCAGCACAATTTCGAAAGTAGCTACATTGACGGATATAATCCGATAGTGTAAACACTTTCAAATTGTTCATGATTTAAACACTGAAGGATATTCTCTCGACGGCTCCCTGCTAATTCATGAAACAGTTCGTAGTAACGAATAGTAAGTAAGGAGAGATGCAGCTATATGGTAACCAAAACACTTAAAGACAGAATTTCGCTATCATTAGACATATCAAAAGGATCAACCTATTATGCTGATTTTAAACATGTCAGAATCGTTAAGTTTAGTTTTATCTACCAAAAGGCTACGAGCTTGAGACAATTTGCCTGATTTTCAAAAAAAGGGAAAACACCCCCTAAATGCCAAGGAATCTTAATGAAAATTACAACATCAAATTCAGCATATTACAGTACTGTAGAGGTTTCAAGCTCCTATCTTAAAAAATATGGAATTTTGTATTTTTGCCAAAAGAAAGATCACAGATGCGTGTTTATTTTCCCCAGGATCAATCCTATCGAACTAATAGTCCAAGAATAAACGCGGAGAGCTCACTGGAACGGAAATTAAAAGTTCTAGTGCCATTTGTATGACCAAAAGCCATTTCTAAATGGTCAAAAGGATTGAGTGAGGGCACTAGCACCCTCATACGCCCCTTTTCCCCCAAAGCAGTTCCATGAAAATTTTGAGATAGCCTTGTTGTTCAGCATAGTTGAAAGATCCAATAACTATGCATTTGGAGATAAAATGATCTTCCATAGCCCCTGGGAAAAGGTCTCTGAAGTTATTAAATTTGCACATAGTTTACGTATAGTATGTGTTATTGGAAATAACGCATTCATCTTTCGGGTGGGGAAGGGTGAATTTTCTACTGGGGGATTTTCCACAGGGAGAACTTTCCATAGAGGGAAGTTTCCCGTGAATGAACTTTTTAGGGGAAATTCGCCAGAATTCCTATGCGAAATTCTTTTTATTTGTCTCACTTTCTCTTTGCCAACTCAATTTTACATGAGATGTTAATGGTATTGTCCAGGGAAGATTTTCACCGGGATGGAATTGCCTTAGGATTATTCCGTGGAAAGGGAGTCTGATTTCCTGGCATTATATATATATATATATATATATATATATATATATATATATATATATATATATATATATATATATATATATATATATATATATATATATATATATATATATATATATATATATATATATATATATATACATATATATATATGACTACAAGGAATTAAATAAAAAGACAAGTGTTTTCAACTGAAAGTAAGGAGCAACATTGAAACTTAAATCAACATTGAACAGAAATTATCACGTATATGAGGGATATTGCCTCCACCTCAATACTTCACTCTTGAGTATAACTTTTCACAGTTTTGGTACCAAAAATATAACTTTTTGAACCAACTGTTTGAGAACAAATCCTGAAACACAAGGATCGTAGATCAATAAGAGTTTTTTTTTTAATACTAAAAACTTTAGCGTGAAGAACGAGGTATTGAGGAGGGATAAACCCCTGAATACTTAATAGTATTCAGTTTTTTCCAAGTATCAATGTTGCTTCTTACTTTCGGTTGAAAAAACACCAGTTTTTTTTTATTATAACAAATTAGGAAACAGGTTATTAAATGCAAATCGTAGTTATTTTGGATCTTGTATAATTTGATATTATTCAGAGATAAATTTAAGCATATATATATTTTTTTTAATTTGGCAACTCAAAAATAACGAGCATGTTAAGCTTTTGGGCGAAGATTACGTTGCCATGGCTAGCGTCATTCCAAAAGTAACCGCACTCAAGGACACAATACGATAGCATCAGTTGCTTTGACGTTCTCATTGAAGCAACTCTAATAGCTTCTTTTCCCTACGTGAATCAGTAGCGAAAATTGTATAAATAAATACAACTATATTTATTAATAATAGTGGTGGTTTTATTTGTTTTTAGTGAAGTATTTTTTCTTTTTATCTTGTGCTGAAGACGCCTAGTTTACACGTAGGCGAAATATCCGCGTTGTTTTAGTCTTTCGTCTTGGTTTCAATCAAGGTTTCCACTCTTTTCTTTTGGTTTCCACTCTTTTTTTCTTGGTTTCCACTCTTTTCTTTTGGTTTCCACTCTTTTTTCTTTTTTTCTTGGTTTCCACTCTTTTCTTTTGGTTTCCACTCTTTTTTTCTTGGTTTCCACTCTTTTCTTTTGGTTTCCACTCTTTTTTTCTTTTTTTTCTTGGTTTCCACTCTTTTCTTTTGGTTTCCACTCTTTTTTTCTTTTTTTCTTGGTTTCCACTCTTTTCTTTTGGTTTCCACTCTTTTTTTCTTTTTTTCTTGGTTTCCACTCTTTTCTTTTGGTTTCCACTCTTTTTTTCTTTTTTTCTTGGTTTCCACTCTTTTCTCTCTACTGGCCGCAGTCTCGTTAGATTTTTTTTTTCATTGAGTTTTATCTCTCTTAGTTGTTCGTTACGATAGCATCAGAGCAACAGAACTCCCCGTCGTCTCAAACTAGAATCAGGTTATGCTAAGAATGGTTACCTTCTTAAAGAGAAGATATTATGAGGAGATTAATGAAGGGATTTTTCACTGAAACGAGACTTGTTCGCTTGCAGATGTAACAAGAATTGAAAGAAAACTTACCTCAGGGCTTTACCAAAGACATCAGTTTGAGCTTCATTGAAACAGTCAATCCTGGTTGCAATTGAACACTTATTTGCCAAGTACCGACTGATTCGTCCCTTGTTCTTAGCTCCGGCTCGTCCGATAAAAGTGGAATGGAAAATCAAGCCATATTTTGGAGTATTGCCACGTGTTTTCAAAGCTCTAGGAATAGATCAAACAACTTTTAGAAAAGAAAGTCTTATAGGAAGAGGAAGATATAGAGAGAAAATAAGAAATAGAGAAGGAGAAAGTATCAAACATTTGGTTTAAAGACAGCAAAATTCCAGACTGAACATTTTTTTCCCGAGAGGTTTCATAATAAAGAAGAGAATAAACAGATAGATACAAAGATATATTTCAAACAAACAGCAAAACTCATTCAATAAATAAAAGACAGACAGCTCAAATGCTGACAATCTAAAATGCCGACAGTTTAAAATTAAGCATTTTCATTTACATTTCATTTTATTGTGTGCTATATTTTACTGTCGCATAACGTCCACTGCTAGCTGTAGCCATTTATGCCGTTTTTTATTATTTTTATCCAATCAGTGATAATTCTTTTTTCATAGCTTCTAGGGCAGATTGGCTGCTAAAACGCAATAAATGAATGCTAGTGTTCTTGCAGAAGATAGGCCTTTACAATTCCATTTCTAAGTCTTCTATCAAAAATGTTAATCGGATACTGATATCACTGAGGACAAAAAGGACAATGACAAAGAAAATGAGAAGCTTTCCTTAATGCTCATATTTCTCCTATGGTGACATCTATGACTTATTTTTTAGGGGGAGGGAAGGAGGGAAGGAACGCCTAAAATTTTGAGCTTTTTTTTGGAAGCTTATTTGTATCCGAGCTGTTTTTCTGGAAGAAAGCGTGTTGATTTATTTTTAAACAGTTGTTATTAGTAATAACGGTCATGTTATTGTACACCCCCATATGCTAAGTTCTTTCGTTTAATGGCCCAAAGTAAAGCAAAAGCAAAATTTATTAACTTTGTGATTTCTCTGAGTAATACCAGATGAAAATATGGTTTTTTCTCTCTCAGAAGAACCTAAATATTCCCGCCATTAATCTTACTATGGATATATATCTACTGGGAAGGCATTCGTCTCCAATATATGGCGAGCTCATATTGAAAATAAGCGTCATAAGCACATATTTTGTCCATAGGGCGGAGTGGGGGGTGAGCTCAATAATTTGTTTCAGTATTAACATTATAATTTCCCTTCTCTGTAAGCAAGCCTGTAAATACTATTTTTTTTTGCATTCCACAACATATAGTCTTCCTCATTTCCTCGGCACTCCCATCATTATTTCTTCTAACAGTTCGCATAAATTGTTGGTACATTTTTATATGTTGGTATATGCGAATTTTGTATTTCTAAGATGGTGATGCACCTATAAAAAATTGCAGAGCAATATCGGGAAGTTTAGTTCCTTACAATTCGTTAAATAGAGGTTAAAGAATCTAGTTAAAGAATCTAGGTCAGTCTATTTTAGAATGTTTTTAAATTGTTTAAAATTAGAACTTGGGGAGAAGGAGAAATTTCAAATCTAAAGGGAGGGCACATTTTGATTTTTTCAAATAAACATACCAAAAAAGGATATCAGAAAGCGCTAAAAATTATAGGTATGGTACCAATGGTATGTGTCGGACCATAGCAAAGATTCGTGAGTATTAGTAGCATTTTTGTCATTTTCATATACATCCGAAGAGAAGGGGAAACTCATAAGTGATGGCTCTTCGGCAGTTCAATATGGCAAGACATGACTTCTATCACCAAATAAGTGTAGCGTGTGGCGACTATATTAAAAAACAGAAAATTTCAAAGGAAATTGGGTATTTGGTATGATTAATCTCCAAGTCAATAGGACTAAAGTTGAAATTTATCTGTAAGTGATAGCTAACCAGTATTTTATATTTAAACGAATTACTTAGTCACGATCCAGTCTGCACAAGTTAGGCCCCGGGTAAGTCTGGACAGGTTAAGTAGGTTGAATTATAGGCCTAGTGGAAACAGAATTATGCTTTCAGTAGCCTCCCCCGCCTTTTAAATTATCCAAAAAGACAACGGTGCAACAGTTTTGTGTCAAATGGATTCCTCAAATGCAAGACGACATAGTGGTATTTCTCTTCGATACTAGCAAAAGTTTCGACTTCCAGAAGTTTCCCATACTCTTGGTCGACACCTCTGAAAATTCAATTCGACTTAAACAGTCTTTTGGAAGTACAAGATCAAGTAAAAGATTCCAGGAATAAGGAAATAAACAGACATAACTATTGCTTGAGGGAAACAATTTCTATTGCTTGAGGGAAACAATACACTTTAATCATATATTCCATTAATATTTTGGCCAAGATGGTGTCTGGTTTAATAGTGTCTGGCCATTTTTAATATGTTGATGCCAATACCTATTGAAAATATTAATGGAAACATAACCCCCCAAAATGGGAAGATTTCGATTCAAAACTATTTTAACGGATAGTCCTCTACATTTGATCAAGTCTTTCCAATCTTTATTGGACGTTTTGAATATTCCTTTTGCAGAACAAACTACCCCCCCCCCCCCTCCTCAAAAACAAAATCAGATGATGACCTCTGTAAATTGAAGGTCGCTACTACAGGCTCATCGTAGTGTTAGGCCAGTTGAAACCAAGACACTGGCCAACGCTCTTCCATCTCCATCTAAAACGGATTCAAATATTTGAGGTTCTTAGTCTCATTCTAGCCAAACCTGAAGTGTCCAGCCTTTCTTATATTCTCTTCCTTTATAGACTCTTACATTCAGTCGGCCACATCTTTTTCAGCTTCCATGGTTTGGCTAATGCGTGGTCAAAGTTACATGATGGATTCGTCTTACGAATCCAATTCGTAAATGATGGATTCGTATGACGATCCAATTCGTCTTAGCACTGCTGTGTCGCTAAACAACTACACAGTTCTTGCCAAAAATACTTCCCAAAATTTGTAAATATATATTACTTGGCTCATTTTAAAATATGCATTAAAACTTCGAATTAAATTTTGTCAAGCACTTGAACTTATTAAATTCTTTCTTTTCATATATTAAATTTAAAAAAAAGTTTTTTTTTTACTGCAAGTAAGGAGCGACATTAAAACTTAAAACGTACAGAAATTATTACGTATCTGAAATGGGTTGTCCTCCCTCAACACTCAACTCTTTGCGCTAAAGTTTGACTCTTTCTCACAACTCTTTTAGGAGGGGCAACCCCTTTTATATACGAAATAATTTCTGTTCGTTTTAAGATTTAATGTCGCTCCTTACTTGCAGTTAAAAAAACTTTTTCTTTAAATTTCATATATGAACGTTTTTTAATTAATGTATGTTTTGATTTTAGCCCACCGGACATGAAAAATTAAAACGAAATGTACATACTGATTTTTTTCCCCTAAATGACTTTCTCATAGTTTTGATCAGACGATTTTGATAAAAAAGGGGTAGGGGGAGTCCTAGTTACACTCCAATTTTTGGTTACTTAAAAAGGCAACTAGAACTTATCATTTTTTTACGAACGTTTTTATTTGTAATAAATATACGTAACTTACGACTTAACTTACGTGACGAACTTCTATATTTGTATATTTTTATTACGTATACCATGGGATCCCCCCCTCATCAATACCTTGATCTTTACACTAAAGCTTTAATTTTGTCCCAATTCTAAAGAGTAACTCATTAATCCCAAAGGCCGTAGAATACATAGTTGAAACTACTAAAAATACTTTAGCGTAAAGAGTGAGGTATTGTGGAGATGAACCCCCTTATATACATAATAATTTCTGTTCGTTTTAGGCTCAAATGCTGCTCCTACCAGCTGAAACCTACAAGCTCCATTTACGAAATTTTCACAGTGATAAATAATATAGACATTCAGCATCGGGGCAGTGACAAAAAACGAAGCAGCTAACCTGAAGAGCGCCTTTTCAGCCCCAAGGATTTGAACTGTTGAGGCTGGATACTTTGCCAAATTAGTTAATGAGCCAGCATGGGAAATAAGGCGAGCACCAACTTGTTCACCAATCAGAGTTGCCAAGTTTGGAGCAACCTGGTGCATTTTTGATTTCAAATATTCTGCCAGCTCCAAACGATATTCAGCCAGACCAATAACACGCTTTGCAAATCTTTCAATATTAATCAAATCAATCGGAGATATGTCCATTCCTAAAAAAAAAAAAAAAAAAAAAAAAGCAATGCTTATAAAAAATCATTTATTCAGAACTCTGAAAGCCCAAATTCTGCCATACAGTGAAGATTATTGGTAATTGACAACATAAAAACACAGTAATTTAATAAAAATTATCAGTTTTATAGCAACTGCATTACAATAAAAAAGAGCTAAGAGCTCATATGGCACTTGTGACGAGGTCGGAAGAGCCGAGAGCTCATATGGTACGAGGTCGGAAGAGCCAAGAGCTCATTTGGACGAGGTCGGAAGAGCCGAGAGCTCATATGGTACGAGGTCGGAAGAGCCAAGAGCCAAGAGCTCATTTGGCACTTGTGAGAAGGTCAGAACCTAAAGTTAAACTTTATAGTACAAGATCCTTCTAAATATCAAATTTCATTAAGATCTGGTCACCCTTTCGTAAGTTACAAATACCTCAATTTTCAAAATTACCCCCCCCCCTCCCAATTCCACTAAAGAGAGCAGATCCGGTCCAGTTATGTCAGTCACGTATCTTAGACAGGTTTCTATTCTTCCCATCCAGTTTCATCCTGATCTCACCGCTTTAAGTATTTTCTAAGATTTCCGGTCCCCCCAACTGCCCCCCCCCCCCAATTACGTTTGATCCGGTTGAGATTTAAAATAAGATATCAGAGTTACGAGGTCCTTCTAAATATGAAGTTTCATGAAGATCCGATCACTCCTTCGTAAGTTAAAATACGTTATTTTTCTTATTTTTCAGAATTACCCCCCCCCCCCCCCCGCAATTGAGCGGATCCGTTCCAATTATGTAAATTACGTATACAAGACTTTTGCTTATTTTTCCAACCAAATGTCATCCCAATCCTTCCAATCTAAGCGTTTCCCATCATTTTAGGTCTCCCCACCCCAAACTTCCCCCAATGTCACCAGATCCGGTCAGGATTTAAAATAAGAGCTTTGAGCCACGATATCCTTCTAAAAATCAAATTTCATGAAGATCCAATCACCTGTTCGTAAGTTAAAAATACCTCATTTTTTCTAATTTTTCAGAATTAACCCCCCCCCCCCCCAACTACCCAAAAGAGAGCGGATCCGTTCCGTTTATGTCAATCATCTATCTAGGACTTGTGTTTATTTTTCCCACCATGTTTCATCCCGATCCCTCCACTCTAAGTGTTTTCCAAGTTTTAGGTTTCCCCCTCCCAACTCCCCGCCCCCATCACCAGATCCGGTCGGGATTTAAAATAAGAGCTCTAAGACACGATATCCTTCTAAACATCAAATTTCATTGAGATCCGATCACCCGTTCGTAAGTTGAAAATACCTCATTTTTCTAATTTTTAAGACTTACTCCCCCCCCTCCCAACTACCCCAAAGAGAGCAAATAAGTTCCGATTATGTCAATCATGTATCTGGGACTTGCGCTTATTTTTCCCATCAAGTTTCATCCCGATCCCTCTACTCTAAGTGTTTTCCAAGATTTTAGGTTTCCCCCCTCCAACTCCCCCCAATGTCATCAGACCCAGTCGGGATTTAAAATAAGAGCTCTGAGACAAAATATCATTCCAAACATCAAATTTCATTAAGATCCAATCACCCGCTCAAAAGTTAAAAATACTTCATTTTTTCTATTTTTCCGAATTAACCGGCCCCTTCTCCCCCCCCCCGGATGGTCAAATCGGGAAAACGACTATTTCTAATTTAATCTGGTCCGGTCCCTGATACGCTTGCCAAATTTCATCGTCTTAGCTTACCTGGAAGTGCCTAAAGTAGCAAAACCGGGACTTTAGGTTTTCCCCCTCCAACTCCCCCCAATGTCATCAGATCCGGTCGGGATTAAAAATAAGAGCTCTAAGACACAATATCATTCCAAACATCACATTTCATTAAGATCCAAATACCCGCTGATAAGTTAAAAATACTTCATTTTTTCTATTTTTTGCGAATTAACCGGGCCCCCACTCCCCCCCAGATGGTCAAATCGGGAAAACGACTATTTATAATTTAATCTGGTGCGGTCCCTGATACGCTTGCCAAATTTCATCGTCCTAGCTTACCTGGAAGTGCCTAAAGTAGCAAAACCGGGACCGACAGACAGACCGAAAGACAGACCGACAGAATTGGCGACTGCTATATGTCACTTGGTTAATACCAAGTGCCATAAAAAATATCAACTATTTGGTTGAACTTAATCAAACAGTATTACTGAAAAGCCTTGTTTAAGAATGTAGCATTTCCAATTCCCAAAGTTCCAAAAGGTTCTTATTCTTTTGTGGAAAAAGGGCATGTAGATTTAATATGAAGGGGTAAGCGAAAAATCGCCGATTATATCAAAGAAAAGAAGGAGCTTCGCTCACCAGATTTATTGCGAAAATCAAACATCAATCCATTGATAAATACTGCCACTGCCAACTATGAACAATTATTACAATGGTCAAACCAAGCGTAGTCTATTTTTAAGTTTAAGCTTTCACATTTCATTTGGCAATTTTTCAATTGCGCATGAGTAATTATTTCGCAGGCTAAACTTTTTTTTTTATAACTTCTCCTTTTTAATTTAAACGTTGTTTTTGTCCATGACTAGTAATGCTTCTTTTATTCAGTAAGTTTAAAGCTTATAAATACTACTAACAACTAATCGTAGCACTAAGCCACCCGAGGGCAACACAGCTACGCACACTCCTCCCCCAGTCTGATTTAAAACTTAGCGTCCAGTTTTGATCAAATTTTGACTTACTAGACTAGTGTATTACCAAAATTCCACAATTCATCCTTTTCCAGCTGCGGTAAGCCCATTTTTCATTTTTTTTGTTGTGCTCTTTATTTTCTCTCTTCTTTCCTATTTTAAACCTGAAAATTAGTCACTTTTATGCTTTTATTTGTATTTCTATTTGCGTATTATCATATAACGTTTTTTTGCATATGTTCAAGTTGTTTTTCTATCTGTCTGTATTTTTTCTTCCAACTAAGTAAATCATAGTAATAATGATAGTAATAATAACATGTATTCACCACTAAATACTGCTTACGGAATTGAGAAAATTGAGTGCTAAAAGAAAATTAAACTTGGGTTAATCTCTTTGGTTGGACAAGCCAAAGAGTATAAAATGAGTTTAACAGGAATTAAATAAATCAGTTCCACTGGAAGCACGGGGCTACTCATTAAAACTAGGAAAATTCAACAATATATTTTATATTAAATTTAAATTTTTTAAACTCTCAAATCATTTTTGTATTCTTAGAAAAAAATTGGACTTGTTAAAGGTCCTGAAATTTCCTTTTCCAATCGTAAATAAAGCAGATTGTCATGCGTTTAAACATTTTTATAGAATAAAATATTTTCCTAATACGTTTTTTTAATTAATTTATTATTATTATATATTTATTTTTTACATATTTGTCATTATTATTATAATAATATTCAATCATTAGTATTAATTTCATTATATTTTGATATAAAATAGCATTAAATGTCAATGAAGTATTGAAACGTTTTATATTGAACAGTTCGTGGTAAACTCTATAAGCGGAATTTTGACACCAAAAGAATCGGCTTATTATGCTGATTCCAAATATAAAAGTTTCATAAAGTCTTATCTTACAGATTATAGGCTACGAGCCTGAGAAAATATTCTTGATTTTACAAAAAAGGGGAAATACCCCCTTAGAGCCGAGTAAAAACAAAAATTACACCATCAGATTCAACGTATCAGAGAACCTAATTTGAGAGGTTTCGACCTCTTATCTGTAAAAAAGTAGAATTTTCTGTTGTTTCTTTTACTGGAGGAAACATCAGAGATGCTTGTTTATTTATTTTTTTTTCCAGGGGTGGTCATGTCGATCCAACGGTCCTAGAACATCAGGAGAGGGTTCATTCAAACGGAAATTATAAGTTCTAGTGCCCTTTTAAGTGATCAAAAATATTGGAGGGAAACTAGGCCCACTCCCATACCCCTTTTTCTCAAAATCGTTCCATCAAAATTTTGAGATAGCCATTTTGTTCATCATTGTTAGAAGGCCCAATAAATATGCTTTTAGATATAACATGACCCCTCCCCCCTTAGCCCCAGGGGAAAAGTGCGAAAGTAGCTGAGATGCTGTTTGTGTTTTTGTGAGCTTTTCCTGTTTATTGTTTTCATTTTATTTAATTTTTTCTGTTTTTTGTACTCCTCTAAATACATTTTAGGTATGTAAAGAGGGTTTAAAGGTGTAAAGAGGAAGGCTTTAAACAGATTGGGATGGGGGAGGAGTGTACGTAGCTGTGTTGGCCTTAGGCAGCTTGGTAATGCAGTGAATTGCTAGTAGTAGTAGCATAACGTAAGTTTTTCATAGAACTTGCATGTTTCGTTGTCCAGAATTACCTGATACCCCCCCCCCTGAAATTCATACAAGTGAGCCAGTAGACACATGCCTAATTAACATAAAATCTTATAGGGTAACACACAAAATCTAACGATCATGGTGGCGCCATAACGCTACCTAAGTAAAGAGCGAATTGAGTTCTATGTATTGTTTTTTCTTTCCACAGGCAACTTCGGATGGAAGGAGTTGTCATAGAAATTTTAGGGGTTGTCCATTCCATTGGAGATTGAAACTTCTAGTATCCTTTACAGGAGTCCAAAAGTGGGCGGAGCGCAACCAGGTCCCTTGTCCATCCCCCCCCCCAAATGAAAATTTTTATTTAGCCATTTTGTTCAAACTAGTCGAAAAGTTTAACAACAATGTCTACCTGGATGACATTACGAGCACGGATCCAGAGCCTTAATTTGGGAGGGGAGGGGGCAGTGCCAAAAAGACAAAGTGTAATATCCCCCCTCAACAACTCTGTTTAAAATAATTGAATTAAGGTCAGGTTTGCTATCGACATAACTTAACACAAAGGGAGATCAACTGGATCACTTTGCCGCTTGCGCAAGGCATTGAGAAACTTTCTCGAGGACGTCATTGCCACTGAACGTCGATATCCGTTGGCCAATTAGAGGCGACCCCAGTCAAAGGGAAGGTTACGCACTCGTTGCATGTTGTATTTGGTGATTTCTATTTCTATTATTCTTTAATACCATCACGGTGTTATAAGTTTGCAATATAAGATGATAATCTAAGCATCTGGAAACAAACGCGAAAGGCTCCTATAGAAATAGAACAAAAAATAAATAAATAATCTTCTTTCAAAATACAACGTTCGAGAACGCACACATTGTTTAAATGGAATTGTACCGAAGAGATTATTTCTAATGTTGTTACCGGTACTTTTGGCAAAAGCAAGGAATAAGAAAAAGCCTAGTCAGTTGGCTGATGAAAAAGACAAGCTTTGCTGAAGCTGTAAATCAAGGTGAAAAGCAGACGCGGCAAAAGATTGTCAGAAGATAAACAGTGCGTTTTGATGCAGTGGACAACAAACTCTTGAGCCAGTCTGATTTTTCGTCCAAAATTTTTCTCTATGAGACTAGAGGAGAATTTAATCAGGTTAAAAAAATGATGCCAAGAAAAAAAAAGGACAAATTGGTAAAGGGGGTGATAAATGGTGCTAGTATACCTAGCCCTAGCAGAAGGAAATGCATCTTCCAAAGAACTTTACTGTTCAAAGGACGTCGCTGAGGTACGCCAGAAAGGATAGTTGGCCTTAGGGTGCCCTGAAAAAGGGTTCCATATTTGAGAAAAATAAGTATAACCAGGTCTCATGTCACGGCAGATGTGAAATATACTCACTTAACTATTGACATAGTCTTGTCGGAAGAAATTGAGAAGCGGAATTTCCTACTCCCGATTGGTATGAGGCGAGTATTATTCTTAAATCTTGTTACAGTAGGATGCAAATCTATTCGCCAGAAAGGAAGATACAAACTTGACCCTTATAATAGATGACAAGCCGGTACCTTCATCACATCTCTAAGCTATTTCAGTCCCACCAAAAGAGGCAGACATTTGACTGCTGGCAGATGAATTGGCATCATTATCAGGGTACTTCATATAATGTTGTGTGGCAGCTAGCAATTAGGCAAACATTTATAGCGTTGGTTAAATAGTCTTGATTTTTTTGAAGTGACACAATTTGATGTTGCGTGACACAATGACACATTCAGTCGAAATGATGACATAATCGACGAAAATGACACATTTTTCAATAAAAAATGACACAATCGACAAAAACAGCACATTTTTCAAAAAAAAATGACACATTTTTGTCATCCAAGTCTTGTTTTTTTGAATGGTAATAAAAGTAAAGTAAAATTTCAATTTTCTACCTTCAGAAAATATACAAATTAATGGAAGGGAATAGCACTGCCTAACGGTGGCAGTAGTACACAAACAGTACGGATACAGGACAGATGCCGTCACCATATTTAATATTTAAACCACACGAAGAAAACATCCATAGGCAGAAATTTCAAATCAAAATGCACGCTGAATATCTGAACTTAATTGGCTTCTTGAATGAGTATTTGATATAGCCAACTGGTACGTACTTAATAGTAAAAAGTAAACAGTATGCAATTTACCAAAGCCGTATGCATAAGCACCAACTCCCATTTTTAGGAGTACAGGAGGGATATCCCACCTCGGACAAGATTACAAATTTCCAGAGATGTATTTCCTTCAGAATAATCCATCTGGCTTAAAAAGGCACCGACAAATATGACAAAAATACTAGATTGAAGCTGGTTGAATGGCTTACATATTGAGTAAATAAAAAGCTTAGCCAATAAAGTCGATTACGTATAGAGCCGATTACGATTACAACGTCATAAGAAGAGCCTATTTTCAATTTACTGTCAGATTGTCCCTAAACCTTTTATAAATGTAAACTTGCCTCGTTGGCCGCCCAGACACAAATTCATAGTGTGTAACGCTAATTTAATCGAATGTTTCTATTTCTTTCATGACGTCATAAAGAGGTTATGATCCCAAGATAAAAGGATAAGGTAAGGATAAAAGGATAATAATAAAGGATAAAGGATAAGTCTACTCCTTTTTGAACTGATTTGGAAAAGATTATATATTAAAAACTCTAAATACAGATTTGACAATTAAATATGATACCCCTTGTAGCAAAAAAATATGACATATTTTGTGACACATTATGGAATCTGAGATGACACAAAAAACACATTTTTGGAGAAAATATGACACACTCCTTAAAAAAAAAAAAATTGGCAGCCTTGACAGTGATAAGTGATACCAACCTTTGCATGCTTATACAGACCACACCACTTTCACTGTCCAACCTTCTTGTCTTGGGTCTGCACTCCCTTGGGCTCTATCTAACAGCACAGAAACGTTCCAGTCTTGCACTTATACACATATCGCCTTTGAACAATTTTACTGCGTTGATATGTTTCATTGTTTTTATTTAAAAAAAGATCGATTTTCCAGTCCTCATTTCTCGCATTTAGTATTCGGAGGTGTAATTTAAGAAAGATTCTTAAAAAAATTCGTTTGGGGGGGGGGATCGCCCCTCCCCTTATATTTGTGCTTGTGACATGAACCCCCACAGCCCAAGGCAGGAGATGTAAATTATACAATTTGCCCATTGTTTACATAAAGTTTTATTATTGGGAAAGGGTGAATGTTTCATCCAAAGCTTGTTCAAAAAGGCTAATTGTGTTTAGGGGAAACTTCAAGGAATATTAAACAAAATTTCAAGATACAATGTGCATCCAGGTTATCAAAAGAGCATATCTGCAATATCTTAGGAATGGCTAAGCGTATTAAGCTGAAACTTTCGGGGCTACTGTTGTTTCATCCCAAGCTTGTCCGAAAAGGTTAATGGTATTGCGAAACTTCGGGGAATGTTGAGCAAAATCTCAAGACACTATGTGTATCCGGGCTATCAAAAGAGCATATCTACAATATCTTAGGAATGGCTAAGCGTATTAAGCTGAAACTTTCGGGGCTACTGTTGTTTCATCCCAAGCTTGTCCGAAAAGGCTAATGGTATTGCGAAACTTCGGGGAATGTTGAGCAAAATCTCAAGACACTATGTGTATCCGGGCTATCAAAAGAGCATATCTACAATATCTTAGGAACAGCTAAGGGTATTAAGTAGAAACTTTCGGGGCTACTACTACTAAGACTACTTGCGACTGCGACTAGTTGTAAAGAGCAAATGACGTTTTAGTCTTTAGATCATAGACATCGCAATAGCGCTGTCTAAGTAAAGAACGAACTGGACACCATGTATCATTTTTTTTTTTTATAAGAAAAAAATGACTTTGTAATGTGTATTAAGATTAGGGAAAATATATACAAGCAAAAACTCTAAAAGATTACCCATAGACATTTTAGCTGCGTCAACAATGGCCACTGCTCTGCTAGAATCCATGAGGAACTCTTCTAGTTCAGGTATTTTCTCTGCTGTTAATTGTTTCCTATCACCAATCATTTGGGCACATCGAGCGTAGGCATAATTATCAGGAACTATTTTCACAAGCTCCGGAAAATGATACGAATACCATTCCCTGCAATAAATCAAGAGCATAGAAAACTCTAGAAAAAAATTTATTGTTATACAACATATCCTGATAAATGTTTTTTCTTGTTTCTTAAGTTAGGTGTCTCTGGCTTAAACCACTCCCCCCTCAGCGTGTGAGATAGTTCTCGACCATTCAAAACTGAATCGGTTTTATGAATGGATGAGTTTTTCATGCAATTAAAGAAAAAATCACGCTTTTGACTCGATACTGACATCTAGTATTATAACAAATGTGTTTAATACCTCTGGAGAACAAGAGCTAAAAGTTCATATGGCACTTGTGGTGAGGTCGGAAGAGCCAAGAGCTCATTTGGTATGAGCTCTAGCAAAATTCTAAGAATCAATAGACTGCTTTAAAAGGAAGATCAGAGACTTAACTCCGGTCGGGATTTAAAGTAAGTGCTCTGAGTCACGAGGTCCTTCTAAATATCAAAATTCATTAAGATCCGATCATCTACTCGTAAATTAAAAATACCTCAATTTTTCTAATTTTTCCTTTCCCTTCAGCCCCCCAGATGGTTGAATCAGGGAAAACGACTTTATCAAGTCAATTTGTGCAGCTCCCTGACACGCCTACCAATTTACATCGTCGTAGCACGTCCAGAAGCACCAAACTCACCAAAGCACTAAACCCCACCCCCTAACTACCCCAAAGAGAGCGGATCCAGTCCAGTTACGTCAATCACGAATCTATGACATTTATAAGCGTTTTCCAAGATTTCCGGTTTTCCCCTCCAACTCCCCCCCCCATGTCAACAAATCTGGTCGGGATTTGAAATAAGAGCTCTGAGACATGAGTCCCTTCTAAATATCAAACTTTATTAAGATCCGGTCACCGGTTCTTAAGTTGAAAATACCTCAATTTTTCTAATTTTTCCACATTAACAACCCCCAGCTCCCCCAAACAGAACGGATCCGTTCCAATTATATCAATCACGTATCTATAATTTGTACTTATTCTTCCCATCGAGTTTCATCCCGATCTCTCTACTCTAAGCGTTTCCCAAGATTTCCGGTTTTCCCCTCCAACTCCCTCCAATGTCATTGGATCTGGTCGGGATTTAAAATGAGTCTTGAAGCACAAGATCCTTCTAAATATCAAATTTCATTAAGATCTGATCACCCGTTCGTAAGTTACAAATACCTCATTTTTTTCAAATTTTTCCGAATTACTCCCCCCCCCCCAACTCCACCAAAGAGAGCGGATACGGTCCGATTATGTCAGTCACTTATCTTGGACTTGTGCTTATTCTTCCCACCAAGTTTCATCCTGATGTCTCTGCTTTAAGCGTCTTCAAAGATTATCGCCCCCCCCCCCCCAATGACACTGGATCCGGTCGGGATTTAAAATAAGAGATCTGAGTTACGAGGTCCTTCTAAATATTAAATTTCATTAAGATCTGATCACTTTTTCGTAAGTTAGAAATACCTCTTTTTTATTTTTTTAGAATTAACCCTTCCCCCATCTCCCCCAAAGAGAGCGGATTCGTTCCGGTTATTTCAATCATGAATCTAAGACTTGTGATTATTTTTTCCACCCAGTTTTATCCCGATCCCTCCACTCTAAGCGTTTTCCAATATTTAAGGTCTCCCCAATGTCACCAGATCCGGTCGGGATTTAAAATAAGAGCTCTGAGACACGATATCCTTCCAAACGTCAAATTTCACTAAGATCCGATCACTCCTTTGTAAGTTAAAATACCTCATTTTCTCTAATTTTTCCAAATTAACCCCCCCCCCAACTCACCCAAAGAGAGCGGATCCGTTCCGATTATGTCAATCACGTATCTAGGACTTGTGATTATTTTTTCCCATCAAGTTTCATCCTGATCTCTCCGCTCTAAGCGTTTTCCAAGATTTTAGCCCCCCCCCCCCCAATGTCTTCGGATCCGGTCCGGATTGAAAATAAGAGCTCTGAGACACAATATCCTTCGAAACATCAAATTTCAATAAGATCCAATCACTTTTCTCTAAGTTAAGAATACCTCTTTTTTCTAATTTTTCAGAATTAACCCTCCCCCCAAACTCCCCCACAGAGAGCGGATCCGTTCCGGTTATGTTAATCGCCTATCTAGGACTTGTGCTTATTTTTCCACCAAGTTTCATCTCGACCCCTCCACTCTTAAGCGTTTTCGACCCTTCCACTCTAAGATTTTAGGTTTCCCAACCAAACTCCCCCCAATGTCACCTGATCCGGTCGGGATTTAAAATAAGAGATCTGAGACACGATATCCTTCCAAACATTAAATTTAATTAAGATCCGATTATCCGTTCGTAAGTTAAAAATACCTCCTTTTTCTAATTTTTCCGATTTAACCGCCCCCCCCCCAGATGGTCGAATCGGGGAAACGGCAATTTTTAATTTGATCTGGTCTGGTTCCTGATACGCCTGCCAAATTTCGTCGTCCTAGCTTACCTTGAAGTGCCTAAAGTAGCAAAACCAGGACAGACAAACCGACCAACAGAATTTGCGATCGCTATATGTCACTTGGTAGATACCAAGTGCCATAAAAACTGACCAACTTCGTAAACTTTGCCATTCATTTTACGTGAAATAAAGTACGTAAAGACGTCTTTGCCTCATAAAATGACCGAAGAAATAAATCTGAAATCCTCTTACTTAGGTCATGGCCAAAAATAGTATAAACAAAAGCCCTCTTTTGAATGACCATAATAGATTTCCAAAATCTTACTCGTTTTCCCTCTATAACAATGATCCGGGTTCATTTGAGGATAGATTAAATGTTTGAACTTTTTTCAAAAAGAAAGCATTGTCAAGTTTAAACAATTAATTTTGGTTATTTAGTTCGACGTAACAACATTAACCAAAATGTGCTATTGCCCTAAGAACTTCAAAATTTTGAAACAAACAAAAGTAAAATCTACGAAAACCCCGATTTAACGTACGAATAGACCCAAACCCACAGAACAAACATAAAGCTTTGATTTTGATGCCCTTGATACTTCGACCAGGACTATGCGACTTTTTTTACCAGCACTGTCGAGTCGGTTATAAGTTATAACCACTGTCTCTACAGCCCTGTTTTAAAGCTCCATTTAACTAGATTTTATAATTTATAACCGGCGCCAGACATTTCCAATATACCCACTCCAATTCCATTCATCTAAAATTTACTAAAACTCCGACTCCACAACCCTGTTTTTTTTTACGCGGCAATAGTGTGGCTACTTTATTAAAATTAAAGCCTTAAGGATGATTGCTCCATGGTTATTTTTTTACACTTCAACGTCATCCTTAGTTAGCTAAATCCAGAAGTCTCGTTTAATATCCTATAGAATTTTTCTAGTTTTTATGTACTTTTTTGAGTTATTTTTCTTTTCGCTATTACACTTCTTGGTAAATGTTTAGTTTCGTTCCAAGTGCTCTAAAGTGCGTACTACTGCATATAGCAAGACTGACGATCACATATTGTTTCCTTGTCATTATTAGAGAAGCGCATCCATTTCTGGTTGACCCCCCTCCTCCATGGGGCAAGCTAAAAATGCATAAAATGAGTTTGCTTACAGGTAACATTACCTATAGAGCGTAGCGTATTAGCCCATGAGCCCCGCAGGCAGCAGGGCGAGGTCTATATTCTACATTTACTCAACAAAGAGTGATAAAACTTTAAAAAAAGGTTTATTAAGTAGGTTTATTGACACCTAGTCTAAAAATGTTTTCTAGCTTCCTGTTTGATACATAAAAAAAGAAAATGATCATGTTCTGTTGAAATAAGGATCAAATGAGGCAAAGACTGATGATGTTTTTTATTATTTATAAGTATATTTTACTCACCCCAGTTTCAATATAGATTACTGCAATAACCTACATTGAACGCAGGGTCGGTTAAAAGAACAGTTAAGTAGGAAAAATAAAATAATAAAAATAATAAAAAGTTAAAAACAAGTTTTGTGGTTGACTTAGAGGCCTGTTTCTACCATCCCAATTGTTAGTAACAATTTCCTGGCAGCTCTAAGCAGAAAAATCACTAGTAAATTTTTACCCACGTTTATTTTGCAAAGACAAGATAAATAGACCTTGCATAAAAAGAGAAAGAACAACTTAACATTTTGAGGTATTGTTACCTTATTGTTATTTATTTAAGGTATTGTTTGTTATTGTTTCGTTGTTTATTGTTTGTTTTGTTGTGTTCTGTGGATTAAAAATAAAACAATAGCTTGTTGATTTACAAAATTACATAGCTAATCGATAATAGAAACAAGATTATTATATTAAAAAAAAAACTACAATTTTAAATAGGTGATGAACGGTGACTTATTTAATGCACAATTATCGTGGCAAAGCAGCTATTTATAAAATAATACATTTAGCATATCCTAAACAATCATTAGATAGGATATAGAATCAATTGCCTCTTATCTCTGCTGGAATTTCCATGTTTCTTATACTCTATAGTTTTTGCAGCTTTTTAAACAATTAAAATACAATGGTATATAAAAAAAACAACTTTGTAAATGTTTAACTAAAACCTACACAGTGAAAACATTGTCTGAAATGTCAAATGTTTCTAAGAGATCAGGGTTGCCAAAGAATTCTTCCTGGAAAAGGAAAGCTTAAAGAAAAAAAAAGTAAAAATAAATAAGCGTTTCGTTTATGATTTTCATTGACAACATTGTCCAAATCAAACAATTCGTGGTAACGAACTTAGTAAGGAGCGACCCGGCTCAATAGTAAACGAGACTCTAAAAAACATAATTTTGATGCTAAAAGATACATAAAAAGAATCGGATTTTCATGCTGATTTTAAATATATAAGTTTCATCAAATTTAGTCTTTGTCATCAAAAGTTACGAGTCTGAGAAAATTTGCCTTATTTTGGAAAATAGGGGGAAACACCCCCTAAAAGTCATAGAATCTTAACGAAAATCGCATCATCGCATTCAACGTATCAGAGAACTCTACAGCGAAAATTGCATGCTCCTATCTACAAAAATGTGGAATTTCGTATTTTTTGCCAGAAGACAGATCACGGGTGCGTGTTTATTTGTTTTTTTCCCCCAGGGGTCATCGTATCGACCAAGTGATCCTAGAATGTCGCAAGAGGGCTCATTCTAACGGAAATGAAAAGTTCTTGTGCCCTTTTTAAGTGACCAAAAAATTGGAGGGCACCTAGGCCCCCTCCCACGCTCTTTTTTTTCCAAAAGTCAACGGATCAAAATTTTGAGATACCCATTTTGTTCCGCATAGTCGAAAACCATAACAACTATGTCTTTGGGGATGACTTACTCCCCCACAGTCCCTGGGGGAGGGGCTGCAAGTTACAAAGTTTGACCAGTGTTTACACACAGTAATGGTTATTGGGAACTGTAGACATTTTCGGGGGGGATTTTGTTGGTTTTGGGAGTGGGGTTGAGGGGAGGAAGCTATGTGGAAGGATCTTTTCTTGGAAGAATATATCATGGGGGAAGAGAAATTCAATTAAAAGGGCGCGGTATTTTCTAGCATTACTGTAATAAAATAATGAAAAAATAAACATGAAAAAGTTTTTTTCAATTGAAACTAAGGAATAGCATTAAAACTTAAAACGAACAGAAATTATTACGCATATGAGGGGTTCTAAAAATGTTTTAGCATAAAGAGCAAGGTATTTAGGAGGAGATAAATACCTCGTTCTTTATGCTAAAGTATTTTTAGTAATTTCAACTATTTATTCTACGGCCTTTCTGATTCAAGGTTATTCTTATAGAATTGAGACAAAAATTAAAATTTAGTGTAAAGAGCGAGGTATCAACGAGGGAACAAACCCCCTCATATACATAATAAAAACATAAGAGAATAATAGTTTGTTACGTAAGTTAATTCTTAAGTTACGTATATTTTTACTAATAAAAACGTTCGTTAAAAATATGCAAATTTATTTTAATAATTTATGTGCGGAGAGCCAAAATCAAACATGCATTAATTCAAAAACGTTCAGAAATTAAATAAAAAAAAATAGTTTTTTTAAATGAAAGTAAAGAGCGACATTAAAACTTAAAACGAACAGAAATTACTCCGTATGTGAAATGGGTTGTCCCCTCCGCAATCCCTCGCTCTTTACGCTAAAGTTTGACTCTTTGCCACAATTCTACGTTTTAAATCAATTAAAAACTTTAACGTAAAGAGCGAGGGATTGCGGAGGGGACACCCCATTCCACATACGGAGTAATTTCTGTTCGTTTTAAGTTTTAAAGTCGCTCCTTACTTTCATTTAAAAAAACTAGTTTTTTTTTATTTAATCCCAGTAAAGGAAACACACCAAACCCAGCATCGTAAACCATAAAAAAAATCCATACAGTTTGCATGGACTTTCCAACTAAGACCACCTAGCGCACTCCTGCAAAATGAAAAATTGAGAAAGAAAATTAATAACCTTGTCTACAATGGAGAGGCGAGGCTGATACTTTAAAAAGTGCTATCACACTATTGACTTTCATTCAGTCCAACCTGACCTTCTCAAAATTTTCTGAATCTTATGTATCTCACAATCAGATAGGCATCATCACTTTCAATCAATTTAGATTCCCTTTCCCTTTTAAAGATAATCCTGATAGTCTAAAACCCGTGAACACCCTTATCACTAGCAATGCTTTAACTGTACAAATCTTTGGAGTCGGAATTTAGAAAATCCAAGTCAGATTAAATGCAGCCCGGTCTCAATCCTAGAATTTCAATGGAATTAAGACATTACACCAATCCATTCTTCAAATACCTCTATACAGACGAGGGAGGAAACAACTCTGTCCAGAAACATGGAAAGTTAGCTGAAATTGCACTTTTTTTTATTTTAGTATTTATTGTCCCTTGCCCTATAGAAAGCTCTGAGGGTCCATTACGATTTTAGCTGAATCCTTGAACCATTAAAAAAATTGTACGTATAATAAGTATATCACAAACAAGATTTAATATTGTCAATAAATTAACAAGGGTTCAAAAATAAACTCAACAATTATGGTTCCCTATGGAACACTATATACAGGATAGGCACACAGAGATTCAAGCTTTAGAAAGAATATGGACTGTCAAAGGATTTCCCTTGGGGTAGTTTGAACGAATATTGGCCCCTCCCACTATGTGCAACCTTAATTTACAGGATGAAACTGATGGACATTTTAGAACCTTTTTTCTAAAATGTCCATTTTAGAGAGGAGAGGAGAGAGAGAGAGAGAGAGAGAGAGAGAGAGAGCGAGAGAGAGCGAGAGAGAGCGAGAGAGAGCGAGAGAGAGCGAGAGAGAGCGAGAGAGAGCGAGAGAGAGCGAGAGAGAGCGAGAGAGAGCGAGAGAGAGCGAGAGAGAGCGAGAGAGAGCGAGAGAGAGCGAGAGAGAGCGAGAGAGAGCGAGAGAGAGCGAGAGAGAGAGAGAGAGAGCGAGAGGAGAGCGAGAGAGAGAGAGAGAGAAATGATTACCCCAAAGCTCATTAGCGTCTTAACTATAAAGCAAATATAATTCATACACGAACTTACCTAATTCTCATTGCAAATGTGTTGATATCTTTATCCAGTTGATCTAATAGGGCAATCGACTGTATAATCATATTGTCTGCCTGTGGACATTAAACTTCACTTGGCACGCGAATAACTATGGCCCAAACCAAGCTGAGCAACAGAAGCTGATTGTGGAGTAAATCCTTTGATCATAGAAGCAAAATGACACCTAATACCTCTTACGACTTCTGGGACAACCCCTGTGTGCTGGCAATTGATGTTTACCATTTCATTAATTGCTGCACCAAGCTTAGGTTCAATAACACCAAGGACTACATCATCCTTTGGTAAATTTGTCTCGAGAAATAAACGGAGGTCGTCTGTCAGGACACCTATGATTATATGATTAAATATTTATTAATTAAAACTGTGATTATTATTAATAATCTAATATTATTAAAGAATATAAACATAATGGCTGTGGAAAGTACAGGCAAGAGAGGAAAAATAATAAACTGAGAGATATACTGTATTTTAACTCTAGCTGACAAGTATCTCAGTGGAAACGTCCCTATTACATGAAGCATAGCAAGCAAGGTTACTAATCATTCATGTTTCCTGCAGAAACGACGTTAAGGATTCCTAATTCTGCTTTTAGATACACATTAGTTTCCACTTTTAACAGCTGGTTATTAGATCAGGGCTTTTCATATTTTCAGCATCAAAGATTCTACAAATAAGCCTATAAATAAAAAATCTAGACTCCAGAGAACATAATGAGTAGCTTTTAGAAACAATTAACATAGATGGGCACTTTTCATATCAAAATGGTGGCAGTCTTGATACCGAATTTGCTAATTGAAAATTTGATTACGATTGAAAATGTGATGAACTTTGAAACTAATAAACAGGGATGCAGTGCTTGTAAACATGCATCCATGGAAAAAGCAATAGTTGTTCTGAATAAAAATCCAAGGAAACTGCTGCTAGCCTTGGAATTTAGAAGGAAGTATGGCATGAAATATATATATATATATATATATATATATATATATATATATATATATATATATATATATATATATATATATATACATATATATATACTGGCTATTCAAGACATTAAGTGATACTTTCTTTCCTTCTGCTAAATAATATTAAGGTATCAGCAAACGCAAACACAAAAATTAGTCAATGGAAGGGGGAAGGCAATCCTACAAACAGGTCACATGGGGGTAGGGCCAAGGCTTTAAAATTGTTCTATTTGCTAATGGGCAAAAGGTACTTCCCTCTCTTAATCAATGTGAATAATTTACAATAAATATAATATGGATTGGATAGTGTGATATAGACAAGCTTTTATAAAGCCATAAAATGACAGGTTCAACTAGATAGAATCTTGTAAAGGTCTTGGAAATCAAACAAACAGATGTTGTAGTTGCTATATAAGTACATACCCACAAACTGGGGCCATTGCTTGGTCAAATTATTGCCCGTTTATTAAACTACGTTCCCAGATGACCCACTTGAAAAAAGATGGTGGTATTCAGCGGCTTCAATTGAGCAGGAGTGGCATCTGTAACCCTACCAAATTTTACAATGGCCTTTTTATAATTTTCACAAAAAATGGCCTTTCTGCGGAATTTTATATATAAAAAAAAATGGAAAACAAAACAAAATTGCCACCCCCACCCTCCTCAGATTTATAAAAATTCATCTTTGCTGCATCCCCCCTATATCTCAGTGAATTTAATTCCTGTCAATCTCCAAAAACCACTTGTCCTTGTCAATCACAACCTATCAGTTGAGAGGCTTATCGCTGAATCAGACAGATGACAAATAGTCAAATAATTAAATAACTATTCCTATCCTTTCTCTGTCCATAGTGAAATACAACCAGATTCTCTCCTAGACCCCTCCTATTTTAAGTGCTGACTCAAATTCCTTGGTAACCTTGCTAAGGAATTTGCTTATTGCTTATTGGATGGAAATTTATTGATGACATAGCAGTCATAGAAACCCGTTAAAAAAACGCAATGGGCAGCCATATGGGTATCCTCAGCAATATTCTGTGTGATGCCTCAGACTTATGCACAAGTCAAGCTCTGTAAATTAAATACCAAACCAAAATTTTTTCTCAAATCCTTACCCCTTTTTCTTACTTCTGTCCCTTCTTGAAACTTTCTTTTCTCACTTTCTCCTAATATAAAGCAAACCATCCATATTAACAGCATCATTCTCAAAGCTAATGATTCTGTTTTCCTCCTTAAGCTTCTTAACAAATTTGAGGCACCCCCTTCTCCTTCTTTAAGGATTTATACTTCCTTTTTCCACCCTTTGTTCAAATATGCTTGCTCATTATAGAATCGCTGGCATTACATGGGATGAGTGGAACAAAACTGAATCCATCCAAAAATGAGCCCTGTCAGTAGTTTTAAAGAGTTGGAAGTCCCATAAACTATGCCTAGATAATCATCTAGTCACTAATGGTCCATTCTTTTAACAGAAATAATAATAATAACAATAATAAAGTTATTTGATGTCAACTTTTCCCTCGTCTCTGAAGCCACTTTCAAAACTTTATGATAAAGCAAGGACTCTTATTCAGGAAACTAACCAATTTTCAATTAAACCCTTACTTGATTTGAAATCTCTCTATTTTCTTTCTTGTTCTTCTTTCATTTTTTTACAGTTGTATGGCCATCTTCCTGCTGTCCTATGTATTAATATATCTTTTGTTTCTGATCAATCAACTTATCATCTCTGCATTTCCAACAATTTACTGGTTCTTCACACACCATCAGTGAGGTCTGACTTCAACCCTCTGACAGCTTGCCACAGGATCTGGAACACGCTCCCAGAGATCATACGAAGCTGCCACTTGTTTGGTATGTTCAAAAATTATGTTAGAGATTTTCTAGCTAGTAAATAATTTTGTTTGTTTTTTTTTGTCTCTATTTTATATCCCAGTTTCCCTTGGAGTTGATGTCTCTGGACTGAGTTGGATATTTAATTGAGTTGGTGAAATCATGCGCTACCCCCTGGCTAGCTTGTCATTTTTGGGGGATTATTAAGGTGGGTGACTCAATTTTGTCTTTGGATTTTTTTTATATTTTTTTGTGTGTTGGTATTTTTTTCTCCTCTGTTCTTTCCCGGCCATGGAGCCTTATTGGGGAGATTGTCTTGAATTTTATTGTTAAATAAAGAACTCAGAATTCAGAAATAGTAAAAAAAGATCAGAATTAGGAATACAAACTATCAACAATTCTAGATTAGAAAGCAGAGCATGACATTCTTAAATCACTATTACTCAGGTTCACACATAAAGATTTAATTTTAAACATTGGAATTTCAGTGGGAGTTTACTGAAAAAAAAAACTCCTGCTGAACTTTTTTATTATGAACAATTAAGACAAAAAAATGATAGCTTCCATTAATCAGTATTTTAATATTATCAATTTTTAAAAAAATATAAATTACAACTAAAAAAATGGATTAATTTCTATTTTATATCATTCAAAAATGGCATAGCTTCCAATGCACATGGATTAAGTCTACAGAAAAGAAAACGCCACACTAGTGTATCAAAGGTTTCAATGCATGCATCAGTTTAGCTAGGTATGTAGAAATAGGCGCTAACATCACCTGGTAAGATTAGAATATATTTGCTATTTTAATTCTAATGCTGATGAGAATGGAAAAATTCATGGACTAGCTTCTCAACATATTTTCTTTCTTGGCATTATATTATATAGAATCCTTATATTTGAGTAACATGCTCAACTTGAGCATCTCGAACGTTAGGCCTACTTGAAAGTAAAAGCATATTTTTACAGGGAAAATTCAAAAATTTAACAGTTTTTGTAGTTACTTTTCTATGTAAACTAAATCAGATCTTCTTTTCAAGGATATGCAGCAGAGCAAAGGGACTAAGGTCCACAAGTTCCATTACACCTTTGAATATGAACAAATTAGTAGTTATATATGAAACAGTCAATTAGAAATGCTTGTTTTTAAGTTTAGCCCCACATCTGCCTCTTCAAAAAAGAAATACCCTGGTCCTGCTGTGGAAAAGTGGGGCAGCATAGTAGCAATGCTACTTGGCAGTTTTCATGGCCTAGTGAAATTTGATAGCAGATTTTGCAGTGTTTGGAATTCTGTTGAATTCTGCTACTGGCAGCTTTGGAACTTTTTCCATACAAGCCCTGGTTCTACATGTCATCTTCTTTTTTAAAGAAAATGTGCAATATTAAAATCTGTCTTGGTTCTAATAATTTATCAGAATCAGCAGCAGTGTCAAAGGCTTGGAATGTAAAAAAAAAAAAAAAAAAAAAAAAAAAAAAAAAAAAAAAAAAAAAAAAAAAAAAAAAAAACTTATTGTACAGCACCATGAGCAATTCAATTGTTCACATTTTTTTTTTTTACCTTGTCTAATGATCAAATAACCCTACCTTCTGAAACAGCATTCATATTTTCCAATGCATGTGCAGCTGACTTGAAGGGACTAAAACCCATTAGTTTCACTACACTGTTGAATCTGGACAAATCAGTAACTGACTGTTCCACTTGGGGAAGGAACGCACCAGCCTCTTCAAACTCACGAACTTTAAACAGAGCATATCCAGCTGCATGCTCATAGAGCACATATAAGTTGGACTAAAAATGAAATATTATCATTCCTTGTGATTAAGTATGTAGGAGGAGGAGGGGACAAGTCACTTATTCAAATTTAGGGGAAGATTTGTTTTTGTTTTTCAATTTATGAAAAACTGAAATTACAGTACCAAAAAACTGTTTTTAAAGAAAATGGCAAAAAGGGTGCTTTTAATCTGGAGGGGGAGGGAAGTCAAGAAACTCAACACAATCCCCCCTTCAATTGACATGCTGATTCAACAGTCACTCCAAAATATTGTTTTAAAATGAAACAACTAACATGTAAGAATACATATAAAACATAAACACTTCAAAAACAAAGAAAGCAAACATTAAATCTAACTTTTTGAATAGTTTAAATAGAAACTTACACAACCATACATATCTTTGAAAGTTTAGGAAAAAACCAAACCCTTAACAAAAATATCTTCTAATCAATTATGCAGTTTTTGATAGTAGTGAGTGCTGAATAAAAAAATGAAACAGATGTGAAAAGTCAGCAAAAAGAGGTAAAAATACAGCATTAGAGATTTGTGCATTCCTTGGAAGTTAGAATTGTCTTTGGGAGTCATCAGAAAGCCAATATTTGAATTTTTACATATGAAAGACATTGTCAAATTTAACTAGTTTACAACTATCTATTTTCATGGTTATAACACTGAGAGAAATGTGACACTACACATGATACTTCATAATTTTGAATGGACCAACAGACTAATGATTTATGGTGCAAATTTACCTTAAATGAGTCCAAGGGACCATTTCCTTTGTTCTTCATCTGAATTAAAAAACAGAGGTAGACCATATAGTTCTTCTGGTCCCTTAGAAGAAGAGGGAGATGTTTCTAACATTCTACTTTATATTAACATCATAGGTGTAGACAGTTCTAACTTTACATTAACTCCCATTTGAAAAAGTTGAAAATTGGTGACCTAAGAATACATTTACAATTCACCCTCTAGCTGTGTCACAGCACAGTCCCAGCTCACAAAAATGAAACGTTTTGTTTTCCATTATACTGAAGTACAGTTTCTTTCGTAGAATTGAAAAATCCATAATCAGTTTCTTTCTGGGATTGAAAAATTCTTTGTCAGATATTCTTCAACTGCATAGAAAATTTATTATTATTGACTCCTGGAGTACACAATCATTTCTATATTTTGATTTAATCACCAGAGTTGCTCTTTTATAAAAGGAGTTGCTTCTGAAATGAACATGAAAACCAAAAAAAAGTTTTTGACAATATGAAGACCAAGGTGGGCTAGTATACCTGTTATCACCATATTATATTCTCAAATCAATGTCTTATTGGCATGCCACCTATGATCAGGGCATTGACATTTTACAACCTTGGTGCTATAAAAGTGAAACATTGAGAAATAGATGCACTGCTCAAATGAAGACAAGGAAAGTGTTTTGAGTCTCATACCTTTACTCCATCCCTGATTTATAAGGTTTTATATGTTTTCAAAAACTTAAAATTTTAAACCTTAGATTTAAGAAAAAAGCCTTAATATAGCTTAAAATCATGTTGAAATAATAGGGATTACATTTTCAAAAACTACAGACAAAGAAAAAGAGACTGAAACCAATGACTAAGGTAAATTGCTTTTTGTAAAAATTTAAACAAGATATAAACCTGTCATCTATGCCATCCCTAAGCCCTAGAAATAAAGAAAGGGTAAATTGTAGCACTTTCCAAGGGTATATATTATAAGAAACCCCTTGACTTAGAAAAGTTAGAACTAAGTTTCTATATCACAGACAGACTCTTATCACAGATATATTCAATCCAAGGCAAGTGTTGTGAAGCAGAATAACTATATTTTAATAAACCAGACTGTAAGGGTGAGTTTAGTCCAAGTTAAATATGAAAAAATTGCAAGAGTATAGAAAGCCAATCATTTTAGTCAAAATATATTTCCAAGATAAGGCACTGTCTGAGTACTGAGGGTGTTACCCTATCTAGGACTACTGCTACTATTACTACTTAAAACTCACTGTATCACCATGTGAGACCAACACAGCTATCCATGCTCCTTCTCTATTATAGTCTATTAAATAATCCCTCTTTACACCTCTCCAGGAAGTATTAATAATAGTTGAGTGAATGGAAGGAAATTTTTTTGAGATGGGTTGGAACTGCTCAAAGTGTTTGGAGGGCAATTTTTTTTAATTTGAAACAGCTAGTGCTCTTTTTAATAGTCAAAAGTTATTGGAGTGCAATTTTTCTTAAATTAGGTTGGAGCCATTCAAAGTGTTTGGAGGGCAATTTTTTTTTGAAAATTGAAATGGCTAGTGCTATTTTTAATAGTTGAAAGAGATTAGAGGGCAATTTTCTAGATGGGTTGGAACTGTTTGGAGGGCATTTTTGTAAAATTGAAACAACTAGTGCTGTTTTTAATAGTTGAAAGTGATTAAAGGGTAATTTTTTGAAAATTTAACAGCTAGTGCTCTTTTTAATACTCAAAAGTGATTGGAGGACATTTTTTTTAGATGGGTTGGAGCCTAGTCAACTTTAGGAACCATAGTATTATATCATAATGAATAAATTTGGAACTTATTGATTACAATTAATTTACTTATAAACAAAGGGTCAATTTTATACCCCACTTTTAATGGCAAAACCATGGACATTGTGTCTCCTCCAGGGTCCAATTTAAGGGCTCAGAATTGAATATGAGTAAAATTCTAGTTTAGGGGTTCCCTGCTATCTGAAAAAGAAGTTGAATTTCAGGAATGGATCAAAAGCCAAAAATACATGCTGGAAAGGAATTACAAAGTTATTATGTCTACCACTTTTTTATTTCTAGGACTTACAAGATTGCATAAGTGGCAGGGTATTAGCCTACAATTGGTGCTATTGTGAATGAAACAAGTTAAAAAACCATTTTTTTACTAGTTGAACACTTCATAATATATTTGGAGGCAGTTCTGGTATACTTAAGCAAAGTGTGCAAACATAGAGTCTAGTCCAAACTATACATTTCCCAACTGTTTCTTGATTTTGTCTCTATTGACTCAATTTACAAGTGGCCTATACAGCTTGAAACTTGAGTGACACATGGCAAATATATAAATAAATATGTGCATATTTACTCATTAGGGGGTTGGGGTAAAGTTTAATGGAAGCACCTTCAAAGTGTGTTAACTACAATTTTAGACCCAATTGTAGGCCATTATCCATGGCCTATCTGAATTCTGACAAACAAATTGTTGGCCTTAGTTTGAGTTTTCAATCTCTGTTTCAATTGCTTTAATCTTTGAAAAATGCAATTCCTTTTAAGTAGAATTTTAATTCATATACAGGTTTTTTTTCCAGAGCCTCAAAACACTTTTCTTGTGCCTCATTTGAGCAGAAGATTTATTTTGCAAGGTTTCACTTTTATAACACACATATTTTTAAAGGTCAAGGCCTCTAGAGGGAGAAGAAGTGGAGGTAGTTGCTTCAAAACACCTTCCCAGGACATACTTTAGTATGTAGATTTGTCCCTGAAAGTTTCATTTTCCTAACCTAAACTCTTTCTGATATAGCAAGAAGTCAAATAACTAGAATTTTACTGCAAAGAGCATAAAAAAGGCATTGAGTGGCATGATCACTTTGCTGTTAAGTCAAGAATATGAACTGTTATATATATACCAGAAAATTTTCTAATGGCTATATGATGATTGGCTGAGAAATCTTTCTCTATATATAAACTTTACTATTTCATTAGCTGTATGGCAGATATCCTAATGAAAAAGCTAGCTTAAAATATAGGCTATTCAAAATATGGTTATTTTTAAAATCATTCAATGTTAAACACTAATTATTCCTAGTTTGATGTAGGACCATCTCTATTTTTCCAGAATGCTGAAGAAAAGTGGTCTCTTACCCTATTTAAAGTCTAAGTCTGACCTACCAGCAGTCACCTAACCTGTATCCCCAAATATCGAATCTGATCAAAGGCTAGTAAACTTATGATAACAAGGGTTTCTTTTATTAAAAATACTATAACCCTTAACATACCATTTCAGAATGTAATGCCAGTGGCAACTTATATTATATTAATTTAAATGGCCAATTTCTAAATAGTCTACACACCATGCTGTATTCGACTGCTGTTGAGTAGTGAAAAAATTAATGGTACTATTGCCAAGTAGATAAAGAATATAACCATAGTTAAGGTGGCTTGAACGGGAAGCCAAAATTCTTTGGGACTAAAATGTCAAAATAAGGAAAAAAGGGATGATTTTAGGTTTCCGTCAGAAAACTGTAAGTCTAAGAAATACTTACACATAATAATCTACAGAGCTACAGTTTTACCCCCCATGGTAAAAAATACTTAGGAGTCAAGCAATTTCCTTACGGATGCTTATTCACACGCATTCCAAAATTTCTAGTTTAAAGAGTTTGTAGATCACAAAATGATGAAGAACAGGAGCGGATCCAGCGGAGACGGGTAAGAACTTATCCCCCCCAAGATTTTTATGGCACCTTCATTCGCATTGTGTTCTTATTTTACTATTTTTTAATTATACTTGTCAATTTGATAAATTGCTTGTAGGTGATTTATTCAATTAACAACAAGAAGCAAAGCTTTTCTATGAATGCAAAGAGGAAAGTTGAAACTTAAAATGATTAAAAGTTATATATCTTCAGCCAATTCAGTATATATCTACAAAATTGGCATAAAAATCTTTGATTGCCACAAAAAATTTCTATGATCATGGAACTTTCCCCTATTTCAAGAAAATGGAAACACCTGTTGAAGATAAAAGGGGGTATCTTCAATACGTTTCATAAACGTGGTAACACACTTATAGCTATTTTTCTATCCACAATGACATATTGAAAAGTAGCCTTGCAGTTAAAAGTTCAAAATGAATAAAAATAAATAATCTGGAAACGAGCATAGAATGGATGAGAGACGAAGACTGATGGCTGAATTTATAAGGGGATCGAAGGATATTTCCGGATATTTTGGTAAAATATTCGAAAATACCCGGAAATTGAAAAGTAAGTTTTGACTAATAATAAACCCCCTCCACCTTCAAAAAATCCTTAATTTTAGTTTTGTGACTAATTAAATAGCGAATGGCCCAATAAGGTTTTCGTGTGAATAATTCTATCTATCTATTTATTTTAAATATATAGCTAATTTGGTTGAAATTAGATGTGTTTTCTTCATCTTCAGAATGTGTTTTCTTTTTTTTGGCAGATTAATTTTATTCCCTTTCTTATGAGCCTGTCTGTTTAAGGTATTGTGTCTGGGCTTCAATGATGGGGATATGGGAAGGCAACTTGAAGCATTAATTTATGTTGAGGAGTAACTTTTTAACCGTTCCTGTCCACTCCTCACTCAAAAAAATTCTTAATTTTAGTTTTGTGACTAATTAAATAGCAAATGGCCCAATAAGGCTTTTGTGTGATAAATCTGTCTATCTATTTATTTTTACTATATAAATAATTTGGTTGAAATTATAAAAATTAAAGAGTTAAAAGCAATTTAGACCAGGAACAGATCCATGGGGTCGGTGGGGGAGATGACCACTTCCCCCAGATATCTCTGTGGCTCTTGTTATGTTCTTTTTTTTCTTTCCAATCCTTTTTAGATAAACTTTTAAGTTTGGTGCCCTTCTCGAGTCACATTTGCGCCTTTGGTCCAGTGGCCTCCTTACCCAAGATTTTGCTCTTGATCTGCTAGAGATTCAAACATAAAAATGCTCGCATGATCAGTTTATGAATCATTTTGTCGTAAATCTACAAGATAAACCTCGTTTTCAGGAAAAATTATTGATATAATTAAAATTGCTTGCTAGATCTTCATCTTCAGATTGTGTTTCTTTTTTCTTTTTTTGGCAGATTTTTCTATTCTCTCTCCTAAGAGGTCATCGATTTAGGGTACAGTTTCTGAGAGTCATTGATAGGGGTATGATAAGGATGGGTCACGGGAGGGAGACACATTATAAAGGAGTTTCCTTGGGAAATGTTTTGGATATTTGCGTTTGCCGTGTGGGATATGGGAGAGCTAATTCACATGCCCTATCTTATTGAGCTGCCTGACTGTAATAAAATGCAATATAGAATAATATCTTCCTAGGACAAAGTCCCTGTGGAATGTTGTCTATGTTATCTGAGCACAATGTGGAAGTTAGAAACTACCCAGATTGATAAGGTCGACGTAGGTTGACTCACAAGTATCAAGTATCCCAAGCTCTATCGTCCCTGCAAGACAACTTGGAAGACTATTGAATTTTTTTATTGTCCTTGTCTCCCTTCCTCTCATCACTGACTACACCGGAATCATCCCCATATTTTTTTTATTATCACCCCGAAATTATGGGCGGTAAATAGATAATAACCACATCAATGTCTGTCTCATCGTGTATTATTTCGACTACCATAGCTACAGTTTCTTTGATAGAAGCACATTTCTTGGGACCCATCTGCAAAACATAAGTGATCGCCTGCTACGAAGCATGTGGAAAATTTTAGGTCTGTGAAACGCCCAAATTCTTTGGTTGGGAACTGGTTAACTGATACTGCATCTTTTTTGTTGTTGTTGATATTTTGGTGCAATTGTTTCGTAGATTCGAAGAATGGTGAAATAGAACAACAAAACGCTTAAACAAAAGGTTTCAAGCAGTAGCCTTTACTGGTATTCCATTAGAAACGCATAGCTTTCAAAAACTTTCTTATTATCCATATTTCAAAAAAAAATCCAGAGAACCAAACTAAACCAAATTCAAGTCCGAAAAAATTTGAGAAGTTCTCTGATGCTTATGACAGTTTAAGGGACACTTAAATTTGCCCTAGTTGCTACCGTGTTAGTCATAAGAATTTAAAGTAAGGTGCTCCCAGATGGGGACGGTGGACGCTACTGGGTTAAGTTAAAAATTGTTAAAGCACGTTTTTAAACAGCATTTTGACCGTGTTTTGGTAAAACGCCCTAAATTGAGGTAAGATAGAACATCCAAGACCCTCCATTTCTGAAGTAAACAATATCATCACAAGTAAACGTTGTATCTCTACTTAGGTGTATTTTTGAGAATGTTTTTTTTTTTATTTTTCACTGCTTAATGGGGAATTTTACAAAGAAAAAATGACCTAACTGGTTCTACGAGAGTAATGCTCAGAATTGATCATTTAGGACTTGATTAAGCACTGGAGGTAAATATACTGATCAAACAGAATTAATGAAACGTAAGAAAGGTAGAGAGGTAAGAAACGTGGAGAAAGGTATATCTAGTAGAAACTGGAACTATCTTACATCACAATATTAATACTTTGTGGTAGTGTACATGACATTATTTCAGTATGAAATATCTATTCACGCTAATATATTATATTTTTCTCTATTATTAGACTTGTATGGTTTTTGAAGAAACTAAGAGCTTTAAACATATTTTGGTATTAAATCCTGCCATGGTATAGGTAGGGTTTATAATACACATTGTAATATAAATTATCTCCTTAAAAAAAAAAAAAAATCAGCTTTGAGAGTGGGGGACACGACCCATTCAATGTTTTGGTTCTGATTCCAATTAAGGAATCCTCGAAAAAAGGAGCCCTTGACACAAGTAAAATCCAGATATTCCCTTGCTTGTAGTGAAACGTCTCAAAAATTTTCTAGCTGCCAAAACAACAAGGTAGGACCACGCCCTATTTCAAATGCTGCTCAGATATTACACAGCAACCAGGCATGTAGTTGGTTTTCAGTCTCTTTATAGAAAATTTAAAAGAGTTTATACCTCCTATAAAAACAGTTGTATTTCCACTCTAAGAAATTAGAGGTTTCCCAACTAATTGATTTTTTTTTTATCCAACTCTAAAGAAAAAAAAAAGAAAAATTAGTCTGATCTACTCATTCAGGAAGTCTCAAGGAAGCCATAGTAATTTATTCATCGAAGAATCTGCTCGCGTCTGTTAATGCGCATTTTACTGCTATAGGAAAATATTATTGGCTTTCAAAAAGGTCTTTGTCATTTTACATCAGCACTAATCAGATTCACACAAACGAACTGGTCTGACGAAAGCATCTTTTACGCATGAATCATATTGACACCTTTTAGTCCAGTGCCCCCCCCCCCCCCCTTAAGATTTTTCAATTCTTATTCAAAGATTTTCCTTCATGAAACAGATTAAACCAGAGATAAAAATTTTTAATGGTTAGAAATTTATAATGTTTTTCAAATAATTATAAAAAATAAACAGTATGGGTCACACATATTAAAAGGAACTCACCACATTTTTAATAAAAAAAATGGGATGTTATTAATAAAAGAAGGCTTTTGCTACAGTCTGTACTAACACTGTAGAAATGGTTCGTAGGAAATGGTTAGAAAACTCTAAGTGTTTTGCTGTATTTAACACCTCTGCTTTGCGCATCTTTATTTCAACATATTATGCAAAATCCAGTCCTTAGCCTGAGCAAACACTTGTGCCTGGCTTAGCTCAGCCTAAAATACTATGTGTTAAAGAATATTTTTAGGTTAGGTTATAAGATGTGCTTTGCCATTTACATTATCCTCTAGGGGTGATTGCAATGTAGTCTTTTTTTTTTTTTTTTTTTTTTTTTTTTTTTTTTTTTTTTTTTTTTTTTTTTTTACGAAGACCTAACAATGTTTCCGATACTTTCAGTCTTGGAAGCATGAAATTGAATAAATAACCAAAACAGGCATTTTTTAACCCCGACCTTATTATCTCTGACTGGAATTGATTAGATGCACTATCAAATAGATAATTATTTGGATGACATGGAGTCTTGTGTATTATCAGACTTTTTTTGTAGCTTCAATTTGCATTCTTACTTGTGTATTCTACAAAGATCGGAAAGGATTTCTAAATCATACTTGTATGCGTAGCTCTATTTTTGATGAGAAATATGAGATATTCTCTAAAAGAGCTTGAAACCTGAAATCTTGCAATGTCAATTGTAAAATTTTTAGAGACTTTAAAGTTTGTTTTGCTACTTAAGGTAATGCAACTCCCAGGCTTTTTTGTGCCTTCTTCCCTACAATTTTCTGTGAAATAATGCGAGCACTGGAAAATTAGTCCTCCTTGCTTCATTAAGTGCATTAATCATGACGATATGATACGGAAAGGTCACATTACATAAGGCTAATTCATTTTGCTTTGTCGCAGCATCATCTATCTTCGCTAAACTACTCAAAGCCAACCTATTCAAAAGCCCGCTAGGTTGTATTGCCTGCTGAGCGCCAAAGTCTGGACTTGAATGGCGAGGGAAAAAAAGCGGGTGATGATATCAATGTCTCTTGATTCCCATCCACATTTTAGAGAACAGAATGAAGTCTATGGACATAAGTGACCTTGGATACAAATAGCAGTTCAATATACCCCTCCGTACGAGATTCCACCTCCGTTATTAACATAATATGAAGAACCAGCCATAATGACTGCTTCAGAACCACATTACCTAAAACACAAAGTATTTACAGCAAAGATACGAATGCCTAGTATCTTTCTATGTAACAGAAGGTCTCTAAACAACAAGTTAAATGAGCTAGAAGTTCATATCAAACAGACGAGTCGCCAGATTGCAGCTGTTATTGAATGCTGAGACATTATTGATAAAATTCGCCATATAAACGGTTACTAATTTTTTTAATATAAGGCGTGATTAATGCTTACATCAACACGGTGATGATGTTTGGCATGTAGATTCAGTAATACATACCGTGCAAGCTGTTAAGCCAATCTATGGACACTTGTCATGAATTAAAATATGATGAATGCAAGCCAAACTTTCTCTAGAGGATTTTAGTGGGCTATACTTGCAGTTTTGTACTATCCTGAAACTGCTAAGAACAGGAAAAACGTGAAACATTATCTATACATGTTTACTGACATTTGTAACGTCAGTCACTTAGTCTGGAAACAAATGAAGGGGACAAGGTAATGCTGGATAACGAGAAAATCGATGAAGTAAACAAATTCACCCACTTGAGTATTAGTAGTAGTAAAGATGGTGGATGCACTGAGGATTTGACAAGTAGAATAGCCAAAGCCCAGGGTGTTTTTTTTTACAGTCGAAAAAAGTTTAAGAGAATAGGAAGGTAAGCCTTTGAACCAAGGCTGGAATATTGGAAACTTCACTGATGACAGTGATCAAGTGAGGTTCTAAAATATGGGTGCTTCGAAAGGCAGAGGAAATCGTTTAAGTTTTTTCAGAGACAGGGGTGTAGCTTTATCATTTTTATTTGGAGGGTAAGAGGGTAAAAGTTAAGACTGTCTTCACTTTCTGTTATTGTTACTGTAAGAAGACGTAAGTGGGAATTAAATCCAATCCCCTGTCAATACCTTATTCTTCTTTTTGTTCCACTTTCCATTGCTTTTTTAAAGTTGGTTATGAGCCAAAGAAAGAAAGTAAGGAGCTCTGCCCTTTCTTAGTTTTATTAGCTTGTTATAACCAAATAAAATTGTATTTTTATGAGCATTATAAAACACATCAAAGTTGAGAGCCGGACAAAGCTGGTTTTTACGAAACTGATAAAGTAACTGAAATTTTGGCTCTCTGACATCACTGAGCATACGGGCGCCCTTATTCTGATTTAATATTTAACATAATAAGAGGCAGCACATCTGTCCCAATCCTGGGAGCACATATGCATGCGTTCTTCACCTGATGAGGAGGGGGTGTATCAAGTGGCTATAAAGTAAAGATAGTCCATTCCTTCCCTAAGTTTTCAATAGTAAAATTTCTCCAAGCAAACGAAGAATAGTTAATATTTAGTGAAGACGTTGTTCGGTTAAATTAAATAGCATTACAGAATACATAAAATGAACAATGTACATGTATAAAACAAACATAAGTTAAATAGTAGACTCAGCCTTAACAATCATACTGAGGACACCAAGATATGCAGCAATCCATGCTGCTGCTTCGTACATGTTAAAGCTTAGATTACCAATTCCTATACTAATCCCTTTATATCCTATGCCTGTCAGTGCAGACTGTATTGCTGTAATAAAGGGTATATCATTTAGCTAAGCTATGGTAACTTTCAAAGGGAAGCAGGGGCGTCAGGCAATTCATAAAGATGTAGGAGGGGGGACAAAACGTCCTTAGGTAGATCGAGGGAGGGCAAATTTGTTGATTTTTATTAATATAAACATAAATACGAAAAAAAGGTTTATCAGGTTTTGTAGTAAATCAGGAGTTAAGCAGGGCTGTGTTCTAGTGGAACTCTCCTAGACTTAGATTATGCTGATGATTTAAGTATCTTTGGTGAAAGTGTGTGCAATATGAATGAACTTTTAGAGGTTTTGCGAGTTCGGGGTGCTAGAACAAGTTTGAAAATTAATGTAAAAAAGACGAAGTCGCTTCGGCTAGGAATAAGTGAATCAGGGGCAGATCCAGGATTTTCTTTAGCAGGGGGTGCACAATAGATTGCTTAAATAAACTTGCAAACAAAGAATTACCAGCAATTTAAAAGTAACCTCAACAATTAGGCGTCGTAGGTAGGCAGTGGAAATGGACGCAAATTTAATCTAAAATCTGGTAAGGGTTAAAGTTCTAATAAATTCGTTGAAATTTAGATGGTCTGAAAATATGCATAACAAAATAGTACATTAAAAAAAGTACCCCTCAATGGAAAAATAAAAAGCTGCTCAGCATCTAAAAAAAAATGATATTTAATATTTTTTGCATAATTTTTCGCCTTTGCACTTCTGACCACTATAGCGAATGAGTTAAACTTTGCATTGTCAAAAAATAGGTCTTTAACCATCTTTCGGGGTCAGGCATTCTTTGCGACATAGATCAAACCATTTAGCATGTCGCCCAACATTGTATTATCACTTAGTAATTATGATAGTAATAAAAAGTAGGAAGTGAAGATTAAGATACAGCTTTTGTATTCATAAAATATGTACTAACATTAAATATTAGTTCTTTTACGGGTATAACAAGAAAAATAGAACAAAGTGACAGAAATATACAGAAGAAATTTACAACATGGACTTTAAGTATAGGTAATAAAGCATTAAATAGTCACTATTTCTTTTTAAAAATAATGCTTTAATAAACAGTGTCAACTTCGACGAAATATCAAAGTTTACTAATCAAAATTTCACTTTCATAAAAACGTAGCGTATCTTTCCACTTTTTAAAGTTTGGTATATTTTGCTTAAATTACAGAATTCATAGTTTTATAAGAAAAAGTCTATTTCTTTATTTCTACTCCCGCCATGTCTATTTAATACACGGTCAATCTCTACCGAAATGTTTCGGTGAACGTTTAATATGATTAAATAAAAAAAAACTAATTTTTTTAGCTGAAAGTAAGGAGCGACATTAAAACTTAAAACGAACAGAAATTACTCCGTATATGAAATGGGTTGTCCCCTACGCAATCCCTCGCCCTTTACGCTAAAGTTTGACTCTTTGCCACAATTCTACTTTTTAAAACAATTAAAAGCTTTAGCGTAAAGAGCGAGGGATTGCGGAGGGGACAACCCATTTCATATACGGAGTAATTTCTGTTCGTTTTAAGTTTTAATGTCGCTCCTTACTTTCAGCTAAAAAAATTAGTTTTTTTTATTTAATTTCTGAACGTCTTTGAACTAATGCATGTTTGGTTTTGGCTCTCCGCACATAAATTATTAAAATGAAATTTGTATAGTAATTCTTTTTTTTTGGCTAAATGACTTTCTCTTAGTTTTGATCAGACGATTTTGAGAAATAAGGGGTGGAGAAGGAGGCCTAGTTGCCCTCCAATTTTTCGGCTACTTAAAAAGGCAACTAGAACTTTTAATTTTTAACGAACGTTTTTATTAGTAAAAAATATACGTAACTTAAGAATTAACTTACGTAACAAACTTTCATAACCTTGTATTTTTATTATGTATACGAGGGGGTTTGTACCCTCGTTAATACCTCGCTCTTTACACTAAATCGTAAGTTTTGTCCCAATTCTTTAAGAATGACCCCTGAATCAGAAAGGCCGTAGAATAAATAGTTGAAATTACTAAAAATACTTTAGCATAAAGAGCAAGGTATTTATCTCCTCCTAAATACCTCGCTCTTTATGCTAAAGTATTTTTAGAACCCCTCATATGCGTAATAATCTCTGTTCGCTTTAAGTTTCAATGCTACTTCTTCCTTTCATTTGAAAAAACGTTTTCATGTTTATTTTTCATTGTTTTCTTATAGTAATGCTAGAGAATCCTGCGCCCTTTTCATTGAATTTTTCTTCCCCCATGACAGATTCCTCCAAGGAAATATCCTCCAACATAGCCCCCTCCCCTCAACCCTACCCCCAAAACCAAATAAAATCCCCCTGAAAACGTCTGTACACTTCCCAATAACCATTATTATATGTAAACACTGGTCGAAGTTTGTAACTTGCAGCCCCTCCCCCAGGGAGTGTGGGGGAGTAAGTCATCCCCAAAGACATAGTTATTATGGTTTTCGACTATGCTGAACAAAATGGCTATCTCAAAATTTTGACCCGTTGACTTTGAGATAAAAATGAACGTGGGAGGTGGCCTAGATGCCCTCCAATTTTTTTGGTCACTTAAAAGGGGCACTCTAACTTTTCATTTCCGTTACAATGAGCCCTCTTGCGACATTCTAGGACCACTTGGCCGATACGATGACCCCTGGGGAAAATAAAGAAAAAAAAAAAAAAAAAAAAAACAAAAAAAAAAACAAAAAACAAACAAATAAACACGCACCCGTGATTTGTCTTCTGGCAAAAAATACAAAATTCCACATTTTTGTAGATAGGAGCTTGAAACTTCTACAGGAGGGTTTTCTGATACGCCGAATCCGATGGTGTCATTTTCGTTAAGATCCTACGACTTTTAGAGGGTGTTTCCTCCTATTTTCCTAAATAAGGCAAATTTTCTCAGGCTCGTAACTTTTGATGGGTAAGACTAAACTAGATGAAACTTATATATTTAAGATCAGCATTAAAATGCAATTCTTTTGATGTAGCTATTGATATCAAAATTCAATTTTTTAGAGTTTTGGTTACTATTGAGCCGGATCGCTCCTTACTACAGTTCGTTATCACGAACTGTTTGACTAGAGCTGTCAGTCTAGAGTCCAGTCAGTTTAGAGCTCTTTGTTAGTATTTCCTCTACTTTTCATCCTAAAATATTCGAATAAAGACCAAAATAGCCGGAAAAATATGAACTCCAACAAAGATGCATGTAGGTATGTGCTTCAAACTAAGTATATGAGTCGAAATACTTCTTAAAAAATAAAATAATTACGTGTTTTTGATTTTTGTATTTGATAAGTATAGATTTGTGGTTTAAATTCTCAGGGTCTCAAGCTGTGGTAGATTTCTATTTTTTTTTAATATAAATGTTTAAATCTCGATACGTCTTTGGAGCACAAAAATAAAAATTTGAAATTTGACTCAGATTTAGTATTAAGTAAGAAAATTATCCTTTAAAAATTTTGATTTATAAACAACCAATCGTGGAAATATGATTGAATGGCATGTATCAACATAAGTAGAAAATTCCTCAGCGGTATATATAGCAGTTTGTACAATATTATGAACAAATATATGCAACCCCTGTACAGAAATATATCTTTTTTTTTACTGTTTGGTATCGAGAAGGTGAGAAATTCTGAAATAATATTGTAGTTGCATTCCATTTCCGGGGTCAACTCAAGTGGTGTGAATTTTTAATTTTGTTCAACTTTTCTATACTAAACTTTTGAAAAAAAAAATCAATACCATTCCGCTGATTCAAACTGAGAAGTCAGAGACCGGTTATAAAAAAAAATACATATTTATTTGCCTTCTTTTATAAAATTTTTTTCGAAAATCTATTTTTCTTAAATGACTACTCCGACCTTTGAAAGAGAATTTCGATTCATATACTTATATTTAAGTTTAGACTTTTTCGAGCCTTTATTAAAGTTCAGGTATTTCTAAAGAGTTTGGCCTTTATTTAATGTTTTAGAATGAACAGTGGAGGTGATATCCCATATTATGCAGAGCTTTAATTAGATAAAAATAAGCTGTAAAGTGGCCACCATTTACTCACCAAATTCAAAATTTAAATTAATGATTTTTGCGCTTCTCATAAATTTACTTTCTATTATACAAATCCCGTTAATAACAACAATGTTGTAAAAACCATCCCGCTTCGCAAAAAAAGCAAACTCAAATTTTATGACAGCCAAAAAAGGAATGATATCAATTTCTTCGTCTCTGTGCCATACCAAAACTCGAAAACAAGTTTCTGATGCAAAAAGAAGTTTAAATTTTAAGTTTTTCAGCCCCGTTGTAACAACACAATCCTGAAATATCATTTCGACAGCCTAAAGGAGTTGATATTTTAAATTTCCCCTCCTTGTTATTACGAGGTGTAGATTGTCGCCTCCCAGTTGGCTTTTGTCGTAATACAAACATATTTCCTTAATAAATACTTTTAGGTGGTATGCGTTATCAGTAAAATCTAACAGAAACCACACGAAGTAACTGAAACTTTGTTTCAAACTTGTTTGTGAGAAGAAACAGTCTTAACAATTAAAAACTTATTAAAAACTCAACTACTAAAACCAAATACAAAAAATAGCTTTCGTCCCAAACCCAAGCATAGCAAGCGGCCCCAATCCGAAATCCACAACTACGTTTGGGTGGGGTGCGCGCCCTTCGCCTGGATCCGCTACTGAAGTGAAGATGAAAAGTTGACGTTGGGTAACGAAAAGATTGATCAAGTGGATATCTTCACCTACCTTGGTAGAATAATTAATAAAGAAAATGGATACTTTGAAGATGTTAGAAAAAGATGAAGAAGATAAGACTCTGAACCAGGGCCGTCAGCAATGACTTGCTGCAGACAATAGTAGGGTACTGTAAACAAAATTTCGGATGGGTGATCGTGAGTTTAATAAGCTTGTTTTTTTATCAGCTTTTCTGTTAATATTAAAGTGCATATTCCGCTTGTACTTCCTTCAATCCCCTCACCCGTCATAGGAGACTAAATCTTGCAGTTCAACTACGCACTATTCTAACAGACCCGTGCATCGCTTCATTCAGTTGTTTGTAATTTGAAACTGACGTCTTAGTAAACCAAAAAGTACACCCTTTAAATTGCCATTGTTGAAATCTTGTACAGGAAAATTACAACCCCCTCATTGAACAACAAGAAAAAATTCCCTTTTTTCCATGGGCATCGATGGCATGCCCTCTTACTTTTCTTCGTCGCTATTGAGCACTGGAACATCATTGACAGCAGTTTAAGGACTAATATAAGCTAATTCCCATATCTTATAATTTTTTTATATTGCACATGGTACACTAAACGCGCAATTTGCGTGACACTTTTGGAATGGAAAGGCTGGCGCGGAAACATGGAAATTATCGATAAAGGATTGCCTTTTTGTCATAACTCAATTTTTAAGGTAATAAAAAAACTTCAGCGTAATGAGCGGGGCGTTGATGAGGGGAAAGCCCCTTTCATATATGAAATAATTTCTGCTCGCTTTAAGTTTTACTGTTGCTTCTTAGTTTCAGTTGAAAAAACTTGTTTTTTTATTTGATTTAATGGGAAAAAACTGAACTGAGCAAACATGGAAAGAAAGAAAGTACAGTACTTTTTTACAATTTTGCCATTAATTAGGCTCGCCTATTTGCTTGATGATAAGGTTTAAAAGGCGGCATATTAGCATAAATATTAATGTGGAAGATTTTAGGAAGAGCAATGGACACATGTTGTTCTTGTTTTTTTCTTATGCTAAAAACGAGGGTGGATTAATAATAAAAAAAAAATCTCCTCAAAGTAAAGAACGAAGTTGAAACTTAAAATAAGCAACATTTTTAAAGTTACTTAATAGTTTTTCTCTAAATTATTGGGGGGAAACTGTCCCCCCACCTTACCCCCTCCAACCTCTAAACGATGCCACTGTCTAGAGGAATTGTCTATGGATGGTTTTAGGCAACCGTATGTCAAATAACAAGCAATATGTGGCTCTATTCCGCTTTCTAGGGATATAATGAAAGAAAAGAAAAGTTGAGATGAGCTATAATAAAATATATCGCCCACTTTCTAGGGATATAATGATAAACAAGTTGAGATGGCCACAGCAAGTTTTACGGATGAAGGATGACAAATTACAAAAGCTTTTTCTTTTTGGCCAAACATCTAGTGCCAAACGAAAACCAGGTCGTCTTTGAATAGGGTGGGAAGTGGTCATAAGGTCTTAACTGGAACTTTATAAGAGAGGGTAAATATTGAAGCTTTGAATAAATTTGGGTGGAGAAAGAGCATGCGCAGTTATAATGACATCAGGCGGATTGGTACTACAGTACATTTTTAATGATATTAGTAATAATAGGTGCGCTAAACGCACCTCACATTGCCCGTTCAAGGTACACCTCGATTTAACTGGGTCTTTTGACCGAATGAATGTTGAACTTTTGACCGGGATCTGAGGATGGCTGATACCTCGTTAGTACCTGGGTGAAAGGGTGTCACCACAGTAGTATTGCTCCAGGACGAGTGGAGAGGCTTCGTTGACGCCCTATATGCCACTAATGGCACCGGAGCAACTAATGTCTAAAGTAAGGTATGCATCCTATGAAATATTATTAAGTAGAGCTAAAAAAGAAAACGTTTCTGCAAATGCAAAGAAGCTTTATAAACATAGATGTAAATGATATAAAAATTTATGTAGAAAAGAATGGAAAGTAAGTAGGTGCACACAAGAGGCGGAATAAAATATACAAGGATACTAAGAAAAAGAAAACAGTAAAAACAGGAAGACGGCCGCCTCTCTGATGGTTTTGCGATAAAAATTGAAAATATTTGACTTTCTTTAACACGTTGGGATGCCAAATGGAAATTTGAACATCAAGTCAATGACCTTTAAATCCCATATGATTCTCAAAAAATTTAGAATTGTACATAAATACAATCCACATCTCCAGGCTTTGTGCTGTATTATTCCAAGTGTGAGTATAGTGTAGGAATTTTATTATATAGTCTACACTTCGAACACTCAACTTGGATACTAGGAGTATTTAGCCCAACTCATTTACAAGAATTACAAGATATGTGAACTTAGAGGCTCTTTAAAGACATTTTGGGTTTTATACTTTGAGGAACTGGAAGTTTCAGTCCAGGAAGTTCACTCCAAACAAAAATATAGCTGATTTTTTCCACAATATTTCCTTAGAATATACCCTAGAATAATCCTGTTAGGGTGGTTAGCATCATGTTTATAATTACTATATACTCAACTTAGGTATTTAGGGGACTAGAATAATTGGGGTAATATGTTTGTAATTTAAGCATATTTAGAATTTGGCTTAACAATTTAAATTTGCTTAGTAAATTTTTTGTATCATATTTCAACGGATGAAGCTATTAATGTTTGAATCAAGGACCATTTTACTCCTTCTTTCATTAGCATGTAATCCTGCAGAATGGGACCACATTCTAAACGGCAGTGCGCGCAAAGAGAGTATTTGAGTTGAACCACTCAATAATTTCGTTATCTTTTGACATATCCAAGGTTTAAGAGACATTTATATAGATAGGGCATCAAATAGCATAAATAGGGTGTTTGGTATCTGTCACGGTCTGGGAGTGAGAGTGTCTTAATGCTCAATGGCTAATTCTCAGAGAAGAGTGAATGAAAATATTGAAGTACAAAGGATATCAAAATGAGAACATATTTTGCTCCCTGCCTCCATCTTAGGTCTATTCCTACCGGAAAACCTGGGCTTTCTGATATTTTCATTCGGTTGCTATAGAATACTGAAGGCCAATTTACACGCGGAAAAGGTTTCACCAGCGTTTCAAAACTGAACCGTGCAAAACAATATGTGGTAACTTATTTGGTAAATTCAATATTATTTTTATCAGTTAAAAATAGAAAAATGTTGCAGAAATTTGCAAATAACTTATTTAAATCAAATTATTATTATCACGCAATATTTCATATTTATCCTCCATAGTGTACTCGAACTGTTTATCTTGCATCAACCGCTAGTCAAAGGGGGATCTCAACCTTTCTTTGTTACTACTTTTCGGACGCTCCATATAGTCCAATTGAGACAAGAGGACCAGCTTATTTTTTTTCATCCATCAAGAACAGTAAAAACAAATAAGCAGGGTAGGATAATTCCCCTATCGGTAATAGTGCTGGTGTTTCGATAAGAATGAAACTACAGATTTTTGTTGCTAGCGAAATGGCAGAATACCTCCGAAATTGTGGATTGTTACGGAGTAGGATAATGTCACACTCAGGTCACGTAGTGTATAATTTTGGATTAGTTTATATATTTGAAGTATGTTATATTAAATACAATTCTATTAAATTCTACAGACTTTGCCATTTCTTATTCTCCTCCAAGAGTCTATGCAGTGTTTTCATATTTTGAGTAAAAAATATGGCAGAAAAACTAATTTTTTTTGTTGCTGCTGGGATTATGCAAGTCATCAATTAGACAGATACCTTCTAATTAGCCTCTTCGACTAGATTATCTGCTTCTACTTGTTTAGAACCCCCACTTAATTTCAGAAACACTAATCGGCAATGGTAATTCAAAAGGTTTCATTTGATCTATTTGGAAGACATACATTTACTTCCTCTTAAGTCAAGAAAGTTCTATTAATTTGTGTTTTTCTATCTGACATGGGGCTTGAGATATTCATAAGTTTGTTATTTTTTTTCTAAAATATGGTATATTCTCTTTTGTTGCTTACATAAGTAATTGGGTATATCTACAATGCCTCAAAAACACCTAAAAGTTTTAAGTTGAAACTCTCAAGGAGTGCTGAGGGGGTTGTTGGACTAGATCAAATGAAACTATCTGCGGGTAGGTTGTAAAAAGAGTCTTTCTGCAATATCTCAGAAATGGCTAAGGTGGTTAAGTTTAAATTTTCAGGAAGTGTTGAGACTGGGTTCGAATCAAAAGACACTAGCTGTAACCAGGTTGCCAGAAGGCCGTATCTGCAAAATGAAAATGTTCACAGAGATGTGTTTTCCCGTATTCTAAATACCGAAAAATAATTGGTGAAAGAACTGGTCCTAAATTATAGTAAAGAAAGCTAAAACATAATTTTCAATTTTTCCATACCCCTGCAAAATCTATTTCACGAAACAAGCAGTCTTTTGAATCACCAAACCTCCATTCGGGGCTCTACCCTTCTAATATTCTAAAATAAAGACAATATAGAGTGACTGTTACCATACCAAAAGAAAACCTATTCCTATTTCCTTTATATCTCCTATCACTTAAAGCAGCAGAAATTGGGCGTCTGTTCAACGAAAATACTAATCAAAAATGCTAATTCTAAATCTTTGAAGAATTTTACCAAACTGTTTCCTTTTCATGTTAAAATAAACCCAGCCCCCCAAACTAATAAGCTGCATAATAAAACCGATGACTAGTGATCCGCCAAAAATAATAGCATAATACTGCCATGCTTCCTCGGCTGAAATAGAAAGCGTTGAAAGTGCAATTGACCAAGGGAGAACCCATAAGAGGTTGCCCAATAATGACTTAATAAAAAAGAAAACGGGCAGTGTTGAGAGCAGAATGGCACTTAATTGAGTTGAAATAGAAAATAAAATATATGTCCAGTCGATTGATATCCACATCATTTTGACAAGAGCTGCAACCTCAAGACTCTCGCTAAGAAAATATGCAAATGGTTCCACAAGCCAAAAAGAGAAAGTAATTGCAAGTATTATTTCAAAGATTAAAGCGATAGCAGCAGATGCCCTTGAATACTTTGTTATATGCATCACATCATTCCAAGTCAAACAACTTCTGTCATCTTTCGGTTTGGACACGGACCACTGATGACCTAGAAAACAAGATATTAGAAATAGAAAGAAAAGCTAATGCGCTATGCGGGCGTTAATATATTCTTACGGGGAGAATAATTTTATGTAAAACTTGGATTAGACTAGGTTCTTTCCTTAGTTAATTCTGGCAGATCAAAACTAGGCTATAGGCCAAAATTTAATTTGAAGTAAATCTCAAGATAATTTAAGGTATTTTTAAGACGAAACATTGATCCCAGTTAAACTGATGTCTTCTTTTAAACTAAACACAAAAGATATTTCTTACTTAAAAAAATCAAAAAAGTTCTATAGGTTTGATTTCAGGGGTGTTTTCAGCAAATTAAGGCTAAAACTGAAAGAATTATCTTGCCAAAGGATAAGTCCCCAACTCACTTCAAGAAAAGAAGTGTTGGTCATAATGGTCAAATTAAGGCAAGGGCCGCTATAGAATTAGCAAGTATCTATCCAAAATTTAGATGCTTGTAGGTATCAAAATCAGCATGTTGCTACCCTTACTTGTATATGGCTTTGACTCCCGGAATTAGAAATATGCTACCCCGAATACTATCCAAAGGAGCACCAGCCCGGGTAGTATGCGTATTGCATAATTCCATGTCGAATTTTTTTTTTGCCTGTCAGTTTTGACAGGGACTGCTGGTGACTTAGGAAAGAAGAAATTAGAAACAAGAAAAAACTATAAATTTTTTATATTATGTTGTATTCAATATTTATTAAGCAGAAAATAAACATGGTTTTAGTTTGATTTTAAAAACATTAGACTGTGTTTGTTTGATCTCTGGAACATCTCCATTAAATTTTATTCTCCAAGATTCCATTAGGCCGCAATGAAAAGGAAGCCCACGAATGATTTCTTTGTTACTTTTATAAGTTGATGAAATGAAATTAAAATAAATTTTCTGTAAGAAATGTGTCAGTACTTTAAATTATATCTCAGGACCTCCTCTAGCAAACTAAATACTCTCCCGGAATCAACATTCGACAACAGGAGCGAAAACATGTTGCATGAAATTTTCCAGGCTCGGAAAGCGTGTATTCCCACGATAATCACGTGCATTCAGAACAGTTTTCCTGATACATACATTTCCCTAATCTGCAGGCTTACCCTATGCTCCAGTTTTTCACTCTCACACACTCAGAAAGAAAATAATGAAAATCAAAGTCCCTGGTACACTTGACAAAAAAAAGGGTCTGATTCTGTCACTTGATAGCTAAACATTAAAGATAGTTTTTAACAACTCCGAGGTAAGAACAAGTCTTAGCCTACTAAAAAATATTGAAGCATTAGAAAAATAATGAAAGTCTCTGTGCAGTAAATAAAAACTGAATAGCTATGGAGCTCAATTCCAGCTTCGTCCATTCAAAACTGATATTCAGAGAAGATAAGTCTTTCGTGATAAATTTGCATTAAATGATCATTTATCTAAAGAAAAATATGACTCTTTATTAGGCCGTCTAGGCGTCATCATGATGCTGGTGGTGGTAACCGTGATTTGGATCTGATAACGCAATGGCATCGAGCTGAAAGCTTGAATTTGTGGTAGAATTCTCTACTTATTTGGTGTGAATATTAAATTTTTAGCAGGATTCTGGTTTGATCATAAATTCTGTAATTGTGTGATTGTTGTCCGTAGACAGGCATCAGATTCCGTAGATCTATGAGAAAATTCGTATATGTGGAAACACTTCTATTATGCTATCTCTCACCTGTCTCGCAAGTGATTTCAAGGCACTGCCAGCATCGCAGAGAGTAATTGTGAAAATAGTTCCAGTACGCCAACTAGGTGGTACTGAAGGTGCTCCCAGTAGTGACATAACTAATTCCTAGGCTTATGATTCTGGTAACAAGCCAAAATTGTCTTTTATAGTTTATCTTACGTGATACAACTTTGTAATTTCATTTTTGACATGGTCGCTTTGTCAAGATTCAATCAACTTATTTATTCTTGAAATATATTTTGCTAATTTTACTATATTTTTTCACGTAAACTTAAGTCTAGCTCATAGCACTTCTGATACAGCTTTATGAATAGCATCATCGTATGTGTCAAGTTTCAGCTTCCTCGCGATATTTTATGAGTGAATTACGACAAGTTTATTGCTAAGGTCTTGAATTACCACCCCAATTTATTTCATTCTATTTGGCTGCAAAATATGGTCTTTATGATAATTTGAAAAAGGCAAAAAAACAAACAAGAAACGAGTCTTTTTTTTACAGTGAAACTTTCCTGCGAAATTTCTTTATTAGCAAAAAAAAAAGAAAATTTTAATACAATTCCTCACCTGTGAACGCACAAGCAGCATCGTAGAGAGCATTTGTTAACACCATCACAGCACCCCATCTAATAGTGTTGAATACACCCCAAGCAGTAGCATAATTTGCTCCCAGGCTTACAATCCCAGCAACTAGCCACAAGTAAAGTCCATTCCTTAGAAGCGTTTCTGCAAAAGTATACATCCCTGGAACAATCAATGATTTGAGGCTTGCTACCTTCAACTTCGGCTTCAGCTTAACTGTTGTAAAATAATAAGTAATACCAGCTACAGAACCACAGAAGTCACACACCAACCGTGTTGCAGCCTGGGTTTCCACATTTACAGACTCAGTCACTCGAAACGTAGACAAAAACAGAAAATCTAGCACAATATTAGCCACTGTCTTTGATAAGCTTATAACCAGTGGCACATCAGGCCTATCAAGGGCTCTTAGACCTATCCCAAGAGTAAAATCAATCACATTAAAAAATGTAGAAAACGAGCTGATACGAATATAGTTGATGCTCTGGATTACGGTTTCCTCTGGTACGAAAGTGTTTGCAAAATGGGGTGCTAAAATCAAAAATAGGAGGGATAGGATAAGACCACCCATAGCTTGAAAACCAATAAGGGTATGTAAAGCATTAAGCCTGACATTACCGGGCAGGGTAACATCACCTATCACCAAATAAGAAGCCCTTGGCAAGCCTTCATTCCATATTTCAACTATAACACCCATGTAAGTATATGCATCAGTAGTTGCGACACTGTCAGCATTGATTTTAGCGATCCATAGCTTTGAAAGAGTTGAATAAATTGCTGGTATTAAATACGTTGCTATGTTGAAGCAAACAGCCCCAAAATAGGATTTTCTAGAGTACCATTGTTGTTTATTCCTTTCTCTATCAGGTTCTATAATATCATCTTCCCGCCTGGTTGCCGAGAACGGGAGATCCTCCATTGTTATCTGAAAAGGAGAAACAATGTTTAATATTGCTTAACTGAGAATACTAGACCTTTTAGTGACTCAAAAACCCAAGTATATTGTCTCAAATGATTCCAGTTCCTCTTCATTTAACTGTTGGTCGTTAAATCAAAATGTAATTCAATAGCAGACGAAAAATAAAAAGTAAATCTGAATACTGCTGCCGTGATCCAACTTTTGGATTAAAACAGCCCCCGAAATCCCCAAATAAGATCATGAATCTAAGAAAATACAAGTCAACTACATTATAGAAACCGTAAAAACATAGCAAAGATAGAGACCAGATTATACAAATTTTCTGGCCAGATTTTATCCATTATCCATTTGTAAAATATGAAGATAATAGATTTTTTTGCCTGAGAACGACATCACTAACGATTCTCTTACTCGTTTTTTCTCGTTAATTTTTAACAACTTGTTTTCCAAACTAAATCTAAATTTGTCATATTCTATATTTCGGCATTTCCAGTTGTTGTTTTTTTCAAGAAATTGATAAGAACACTTTTCAAAGATTTACACTTCTAAAATCTACTTTGTTTATGTTTGATTTGACCTTTCATTTTGATTTCAATTCCTTTCAGGTTTCACTGATTCGTCCATTCTAATTTCTCTTCGTTTAAGTCTAAATTATCATACGAATTTATTTTTGCTCATCTTAGGTTTAAATAAGACTTTACTTTCCTTTGAAAAAACATTTATTTGAAAACATCTTTTTTAATTAATTGACTTCAAAATAACCTATTTTTAAATTGAATTTTTCAGATTTTTAATGCAATGGATGTGTTTAACATGTGAGTGCGTTTACATACAGTAATGGTTACTGGGAAGTGTAAAGACGTTTTCAGAGGAATTTTTTGGTTGGGGGGGGGGCTGAGGGGAGGGGCTCTGTAGGAGGATCTTTTCTTGGAGTAGTTTGTCATGGGGGAAGAGAAATTCAATGAAGGGGGCGCAGGATTTTCTAGCATTATTATAAAAAAGTAAAAAAAACAAATGTGAAAAACTTTTTTCAACTGAAAGTAAGGAGCAACATTAAAACTTAAAACGAACAGAGATTATTACGCATATCAGGGGATCTACTCCTCCTAAGTACCTCGCTCTTTACGCTAAAGTATTTTTAGTAATTTCAATTACTTTTTCTACGGCCTTTCTGATTCAGGGGTCGTTCTTAAAGAATTAGGACAAAATCTAAGCTTTAGTGTAAAGAGTGAGGTATTTATAAGGGGACCCTTATATACATAATAAAAACATACGAATATAGAAGTTCGTTACGTAAGTTAATTCTTAAGTTACGTATATTTTTTAATAATAAAACGTTCGTTAAAAACTAAAAGTTATAGTTGCCTTTTTAAGTAACCAAAAAATTGGAGGGCAAGTTGTCATCCTCTCCCACCCCTTTTTTCTCAAAATCGTCTGATCAAAACTAAGAGAAAGCCATTTAGCACAAAAAAAAAGAATTAATATTCAAATTTCATTTTAATAATTTATGTGCGGAGAGGCAAAATCAGACATGCATTAATTCAAAAACGTTCAGTAATTAAATATAAAAACCGTTTTTTAAACCAAAGTAAGGATCAACATTAAAACTTAAAACGAACAGAAATTACTCCGTATATAAAAGGGGCTGTTCCCTTATCAACGCTCCGCTCTTTACGCTAAATTTTTTTATTGTTTAATAAAGTAGAACTGAGAGAAAGAGTCAAAATTTAGCGTAATGAGCCTTAAAGCAGAGAAAGAGTCAATAGGTAGATGAGTCTGAAAGAAACCAGTCCAAGATTTAAAGATTGTACAGTGTAAGCATAGGGATTTGGTACTTCTGTCTGATTCCTCTCATTCGAAAAATATAGATAAATGGCATTTCAAAACGCATAGTTTGTCCATGTATATGTTTCTGTGAATATCTGAAACCTGGTTACTCTCACCATTCACCGGTGAATGTCCGAAATTCCCTTTTCTCTGCTTGGATTCAATCATGGTTGCAGCAATAGCTGCAACCTAGTAAAGAGCGGGCCACAGGCCATAGTAACCATAAGCTAAAAAACACGCTTTAAAAAAAAAATGCCTGGTGAAAAAATTGCCATATGACACTGATTCAGGAAATGTAACTATCATTTCGGTTCGTTTCAAAAGTAAACGTTTATTGCGAAAAGAAATTTATGCTGATTTCGAATAAGGCCTTAAACCCCTGGAAAATAGTGTCAGATAAAAATGAAAAGTGTACCATTGGAATCAGCATGGTTGAAAACCTAATTCAAGGATATTACAGTCCCTCTCCTTGAACAAAATGGAAAATCACTTGTTTGCATGGGGTAGGACTGATCTGTCTCCCGTTGTTTTTTTTTTCTTTCTTTTTTTTTCTACCAGGGCTAGCGGGTGACAAGAGCATCATAGAGAGATGTTAAGTGGCTATTTGAACGGAATTTTTTTTGCGCTTTTTAAGTGACCAAACATTGGAAGGGAGGGAGAGCCTCTCCCCCCAAAGTCGTCGAATGAAAATTTTGAAATAGCCACTTTGGCATATTTTAAAGGTATAATTACTATGGTTTAATCGGGCCTATCGGTATTGGGTATATCGGTAGCGGGCGTATTGTTATAACGCATATCGGTGTCGGGAACATCGGTTATGGGAGTTTTTTTCAATCATGGTTTTGTGCCTTCTATCATGACTGCAGCAGCAGCTGCACCATGGTTGCAACATTAGCTGCAACCTAGTAAAGAGCAAACTACAGCCCCTAGTAATTAAAAGTGGAAAGACACATTAAAAAAAGGCCTGGTGAGAAAAGATTGCCATCTGACACTGATTCACGAATGGTAGCTACTATTTTGGTTAATCTTAAAAGTAAAACTTAATTCCGAAAAAATATTTTTTTTGTTGATTTTTAAAAAGATCCTGAAACTCATCAAAAAATGGCTTCGAACAAAAATAAAACTGCAATATTGGAATCAGTTCGGCCAAAACCTTGTATCATGGCTGCATTAGTAGCTTCAATCTAGTAAAGAGCGAACCACACCCCATAGTAACCAAAAGTTGTAAAACGCCTTTTGAAAAAAAACCGCCTTGTGATAAAAATTGCCATCTGACACTGATTCAGGAATGGCAACTATTATCTCGGTTCGTCTTAAAAGTAAAGTTTATTGCGAGAAGAAATTTATGGAGATTTCAAAAAAAGCCTAAGAACTCTCAAAAATGACGTCAGATAAAAATGAAAAGTGCACCATTAGAGTCAGCATGGACGGAAACCTTCTACAGAGAAATTATAGTTCCCCTCCTACAACAACAAGGAAAATCTCTTTCTTGCATGGGCAGCACTGCTCTGTCTCCTGCTTCTTCTTTCCATTTTTTTTTCAAGGCCTAGCGGGTTACCAGAACACCATAGAGAGATGTTGAATACCATTAGTTTATTGGCTCATTTAAAATGTTTTATCATATCTACGTGCTTTTGTCAATTCTATCATCTATAAGTGCCGTATAACACTAAAAACTGCACTTTTGATGCCATATCTCAAGTAGAAAAGCTGGGGCCAGTTGGCTATGAGAACTTTTTAGAGATTTGTTTAATGGCTCATTTTAAGGTAATTACTCATATATGCGTGCTTTTGTCAATTCTATCATCCATAAATGCCAAACGACACTTTTGGTGCCAGTTCTTAAGTGGAAAAACTTGGAAGCATAAAACGATACCGTTGCAGTAATTATGGCCCAGACCCTTAACTGGAGGTTTATAAGAACCCCTCACGCATACTCCCCCTTCTAAATTTCTTAGTAAGCTTCATAAACCGTCTGCTCACCTTAAAAGTAAAAGATTATTCCGAATGAAAACGTTGTTTTAGTTTTTCTTTTCTACTGGCCGTAGTCTCGTTTGAGTTTTTTTTTTTTTTGTGGAGTTTTATCTCTCTTTGTTGTTTATTGATTATTCCGAAAACAAATTTATGGTGATCTCGAAAAAGAGCTAGAAATCCCTCAAAAAAGTTTCAACATTTTATAATTACGTGGCTTTTGCAGCTGTTCATAGCCATATTCTCCAGAGGTTGTTATCTTCAAACATGAAGTATTTCGGACAAATAAGAAAAATTTGTTAGAATGTTTTGAAAAACAATCAGAGATTAAATAAAAAAAAAAAAATTAGTTTTCAGCTGAAAGGAAGGAGTAACATTAAAACTTGAAACAAGCGAAATAATTTTCCCATATATGACGGTGCTGCCTCTCCCCCGGAAAAAATGATGATTACAATGTTAAATTCAAATTAAATACATTAATTTTCAATACAAAAAACGAGCACATATTAATTTAAAAATCAAAGTTCTTCTGAGGGAAGTAAACAGCGAAGTTGAATCTTCAAATAAATTATTACTTCACAGTCTATCTAATATATATCGACAAAATTAAGACAAATTAATCAACTGGTGATATTTCCCTATGTTTGTAGGGTTAGAGAACACTAGCGCTTTACTGAAAATACAAAAACCAAGTATAAAAAACCGATAAATTGATTTGGGAGTAAAAGTTAGCACGTAGCTTCGCAACAACAAACTAATCTAACAACCTAACATCTGTCATACACGAGGTGTGATATCAGTAAAATTATCTACACAATTGAAATTCTCTGAAAAATTTAGGCATAAAAATAAATATTATCGTAATACATGGAAAGTCATTAAACACCGTGTGAAATAATGGATTGACTTATTAGGTAACATCTTCTTCTCACCCAGTATTACTCGGAACAAAGAACAAATAAACCATAATATGAACTCTGGAAATCCGGTTATTTCTCTCTGTAGCCTACAATGGAGAATTTCAAGTTATAGTACGAATTCTAAATGTCTGTAGTCCTAATACTACCAGGATTGGTTCACTTCGAACTCGTCTACCAAAATAACATAGTGTCCTTTTCAGACCCAAAACGAGTCAGTCGTTGGACTGAGCTCATTGTGCAGAAGTGATGGCAAATTTAACGAAAATAGCAACAGTCATAAAATGCTTTATTTTTATGCTGTTAAAAGTGTCCTTAAACGGTTTTCTTTTACTGTACCAAAACTCCAGTATTGTTTTGTGTCTTGAGTGAAGCGCTAGTTTTCTGTAATCGTATGAACATAGGGAAACATCACCAGTTGATCTATTAGCACTAGTTTTGTCGATATATGCTAGATAGCCTGTGAAGTAATGATTTTTGTTCGTTTTAAGTTTCAACTTCGCTCAGTACTTCCCTCAGTTCCCTCCATTAATTAGCTTTATGAATCAGCTTTTTCAGTCTAAAGCACAGTATACACATTTAGATATGTGTATTGTAGTCTTATGCAAGCTTTGATTGTACTAAAAAAATGATGGTACTAAATAAACCAAAGAGAAATTATTACGTATACGAGGGGGTGCCCCTACACCTCACTCTTCAGGCTTAAGTTTTTTTGTACTTTTAAAAAAGCTTCTTAATAAACAACCCATATGTTTCAGGAGTCGTTCTTCAGGAATTAGGACAAAATTCAAACTTTAGTGTAAATAGCGAGGTTTTGAGGAGGGGGCAACCCCCTATGCACGTAAAAAGTTTTTTTTTTATGTTTTAATGTTGCCCTTTACTTTCAGTTGAAAAAACTTGTTTTTTTTATTCTGGTCGTTTTTTTTAATAATGCAAGGAAATCTGGCTCTATTTACACGAGAAAATGACTCCTTCTCAGAGAAACATCCTCTTGACAATTCAATCCCGGTGAAAATTTAACCCGAACAATTATCCTTAACATCTCCACGAGTAACATTGAATTGGCAAAGAGAAAGCAAAACATAAAAAGAACTTTGTATAGGAATTCTGGCAAATTCCACCTGTGTAAAATTTCCCGTCAAAAGTTCACTCCCCTAGAAACTTCCCTCCCCATGGAAAATTCCCCTTGGAAAACCTCCCAGCAGAAAATTCACTCCCTCCCTCACTCGAAAAATGTATATATAATTTTCAATAACAAAAAGTTATTGGGCCTTTTAACTATACTGAACAAAATAGTTATCTCAAAATTTTGATCAGACGATTTCGGGTTTAAAGAGGGCATGGGAGGAGACCTAGTTGCCTTACAGTCCTTTTGGTCACTAAAAACGACATTAGAACTTCAGGTTTCAGTTCATTTCCGCATTCTCCCGATATTCTATGAAAACTGAGTCGACAAAATCGCCTCCGGAAAAAAGAAAACAAACAAATAAACACGAATCTATAATATTTCTTCAGGCAAAAAATGCAAAATTCGATTTTTTTGCTGATAGGAGCTGGAAACCTCTACAGTAGGATTGTCAGATACGCTGAATCTGATGGCGTGATTTTTATTAAGATTATTTGACTTTTAAGGGGGTATTTTCCCCCTTTTTTGAAAATCAGGCAAACTTTTGGCAAACTTAAAATCAGGCAAACTTAGTGAAACTTATATATTTGGATTCAGCATAAAACGTCAATTCTTTTGATATAACTATTGGTGTCAAAATCCCGCTTTTTTTAGTCTTGTTTACTATTGAGCTGCGTCGCACCTTACTTACAGTTCGTTACCACAAACTATTTGAAAAGCTAAAGTTAGGTCACGCTGGGTAAGGTTAGGTTAAATAAGGTTATAAGTCTCAGAAATGGGTTAAAAACCTAACCAACATAACCTGTCATCATCAAATTTTGCATAAAACTAAAGAAGTTGAATGGCAACGCTGACTAATACTAAATCCCAGGAGAAAAAAAGAATCTTGGACATTCACCTGTGAATTTCGACATTCGCCAATTTCGGACATTCACGGCGACATATACAATAAGTAGCTTTCATTAAAAGATGACGAATTTTACGCTTAAGTTGGGCCTGTTTTGTCTTACTCCTGGGAGATTGGGATTAAAGTCCCAGGATTTTTTTGGTGGAGGTGTACTTGCATATATGTGTTTTCGGTGAGGGGGTACCACTTTTTTTCTCTGGTGCTCACAAAAGAGTACAAATATGGTTTTTTTACATTTTTTATGGCTCTCGTCCGTAAAACAAAGTTGGTGTATATACTATTTTTGGGGGGGATTTCTAATGGGGATTGGGAGAGGGTAGAGAAATTGAAAAAGCTCTAAAAACACAATAAATATATGAAAACATCGTGAAAACCAAGACATTACTTAGCGGGATATCGCCAGTAATTTCTGTTCATTTTATGTTTAATTTATTGTAAGATGTTTTTTTTTGCTCCTCTAAGGTTTTTATATTGTTCTCGATTTTCTTTAAAATGCTATTTTTGGAAATTTGTTTTTATGGCACTTGGTATTAACCAAGTGACATATAGCAGTCGCCAATTCTGTCGGTCTGTCTGTCGGTCCCGGTTTTGCTACTTTAGGCACTTCCAGGTAAGCTAGGACGATGAAATTTGGCAAGCGTATCAGGGACCGGACCAGATTAAATTAGAAATAGTCGTTTTCCCGATTTGACCATCTGGGGGGGAGTGGGGGCCCGGTTAATTCGCAAAAAATAGAAAAATTGAAGTATTTTTAACTTATCAGCGGGTATTTGGATCTTAATGAAATTTGATGTTTAGAATGATATTGTATCTTAGAGCTCTTATTTTAAATCCCGACCGGATCTGATGACATTGGGGGGAGTTGGAGGGGGAAAACCTAAAGTCCCGGTTTTGCTACTTTAGGCACTTCCAGGTAAGCTAGGACGATGAAATTTGGCAAACGTATCAGGGACCGGACCAGATTAAATTAAAAAAAGTCGTTTTCCCGATTTGACCATCTGGGGGGGAGTAGGGGCCGGTTAATTCGGAAAAATAGAAAAAATGAAGTATTTTTAACTTATGAGCGGGTGATTGGATCTTAATGAAATTTGATGTTTGGAACGATATTGTGTCTCAGAGCTCTTATTTTAAATCCCGACTGGGTCTGATGATATTGGGGGGAGTTGGAGGGGGGAAACCTAAAATCTTGGAAAACACTTAGAGTAGAGGGATCGGGATGAAACTTGATGGGAAAAATAAGAGCAAGTCCCAGATACATGATTGACATAATCGGAACTTATTTGCTCTCTTTGGGGTAGTTGGGGGGGGGGAGTAAGTCTTAAAAATTAGAAAAATGAGGTATTTTCAACTTACGAACGGGTGATCGGATCTCAATGAAATTTGATGTTTAGAAGGATATCGTGTCTTAGAGCTCTTATTTTAAATCCCGACCGGATCTGGTGATGGGGGCGGGGAGTTGGGAGGGGGAAACCTAAAACTTGGAAAACACTTAGAGTGGAGGGATCGGGATGAAACATGGTGGGAAAAATAAACACAAGTCCTAGATAGATGATTGACATAAACGGAACGGATCCGCTCTCTTTTGGGTAGTTGGGGGGGGGGGTTAATTCTGAAAAATTAGAAAAAATGAGGTATTTTTAACTTACGAACGGGTGATTGGATCTCCATGAAATTTGATTTTTAGAAGGATATCGTGGCTCAAAGCTCTTATTTTAAATCCTGACCGGATCTGGTGACATTGGGGGAAGTTTGGGGTGGGGAGACCTAAAATGATGGGAAACGCTTAGATTGGAGGGATTGGGATGAAACTTGGTTGTAAAAATAAGCAAAAGTCTTGCATACGTAATTTACATAATTGGAACGGATCCGCTATATTGGGGGGGGGGGGGTAATTCTGAAAAATAACGTATTTTTAACTTACGAAGGAGTGATCGGATCTTCATGAAACTTCATATTTAGAAGGACCTCGTAACTCCGATATCTTATTTTAAATCTCAACCGGATCAAACGTAATTGGGGGGGGGCAGTTGGGGGGACCGGAAATCTTAGAAAATACTTAAAGCGGTGAGATCAGGATGAAACTGGATGGGAAGAATAGAAACCTGTCTAAGATACGTGACTGACATAACTGGACCGTCTAACTTTAGGTTCTGACCTTCTCACAAGTGCCAAATGAGCTCTTGGCTCTTCCGACCTCGTACCATATAAGCTCTCGGCTCTTCCGACCTCGTCACAAGTGCCATATGAGCTCTTAGCTCTTTTTTTTTATAAAAAAAAGTAATTTTTGTAGAACTTGCTACACCAACATAATATTGTATTATATATTTAAGTGTTTGTTTGCAATTAAGAAATGGAGAGTACGGAGAATCTTTGAAAAATGCACTAGAGCAGTATTCTTTAATGAGAAATTAACTGAAATAAAAATAAAACAAATGTAAAGTTTATGTTATTGAAAACTATAACAATAAAATTGTGGAAAAACTGTCTAGTCTTGACTTTTTTAGGGGTCCAGACGAGAAGCCACCCCCGCCACTTGCCTATATGTCGGATGTCTCCACCGATAAGTGCTAAAAATCAAGAAACAAAAGGAATTTACCTATTGTTACAATCCTCCATAAAAGTATGAACAAGCTGTTTACCATGCAATTCATATGCCAATCTTCAAGGACCTAATGTACTTTCACAGAAAGTACTAACTATTTTTCTTTAATCCAAAAATATACTCAGGATACAAACTTCAAACCCTTCGGTGTGGTTATAACTTATTAGCAGATTGCGTATCATTTGATAAGATATCTTATCGTAGATTGTATAAATACAAGATAATTTATGTAAACATATTTATCTGACAGATTATCTATAATTTGAACAATTTTCGGAATAAAGAGCCATAGATAAAATTTTGATTGTAGTTATCCATTCAATTAACCTAGGCTTTTAATTTTTATCCATAAATATGAATAATTCTGTTTATAGTAGTAAATTAATTAAGAAACTAGAATTTAACATAACAGAAGCTTAAAACAGAGAGAGAGAGAGAGAGAGAGAGAGAGAGAGAGAGAGAGAGAGAGAGAGAGAGAGAGAGAGAGAGAGAAAGAGAGAGAGAGAGCAATTTTGTTTTTAACAGTCGAAAGTATTTCAAGAGCTACAAGCCCCACTGTCTGCCAATTGTTTACATTTAAGTTATACAATGGAATAAGGGGGCTTGTTTGATGGCTGCAATTGGCTCGAAATTTTCAGAGCCCGTTCGCTGGGAAAAACGAATCAACAATTTAGTTGTGAGAGGGGAGAGTAATGGTGACCAAGAGATTTGAAACTTTCAGCCATAAGTCACTTGGCCAATATGGGGATAATTTACAAAAGAAACTTTTCTATTCATGTTCTCCCCCAAATACGGGGCTCTAAAAAGGGTAAAAACTATTTATCGATTGCCTCACAACTTATATCCTCAAGTCTAGGGCCGTATCCAGGATAATTTTTTCTCGTGGGAAGGGCTTTTAAAGGATTTTTTCTGCGGGGTGGGGTTTAGATAGAATAACCTAAAGACGCATAGCACATTTGTTTATATTCATTTTTTGTTACGTTTTTACGAGCCGGACAAACATTTCACAGGGGGGTTCAAACCCCCTAAACCCCTGGATACGGCCTTGCTTAAGTCCTTGAACTAAAGGAATCCCAATGAAGAAAGATAAAATATTGAGTCTCCCTCCCCCCAAATGGGGGACAAAAAGTATATAAAACTTTTTTTCTCCAGTCACTTCATATTGAAAAGGTGTTTGACAATCCTAGGGCTCATTCACTTAGAAACTGAAAGTTTTAGTACCTTTTTCCTAAGGGTTGAAACTGATTGTGGGGAAACCAGCCTGCCTCCCATGCTCCTTTTCATTATCAAACCCAGCTTCAAGAATATGGTAGTGAGGCCATAATGCTTTCCAAGACACAGATAGGGGGTATACTTTTGTAGCTACTAGCCCCTAAAGATATTATTACGTTCACCTGGGTCCTGCGCAATACTATAGTACACCTGTATGTCACGTAGTTGTATAATACACTAGATTGCTACGTAATAGGGATTGTTTGCTTCATAATTATGGTTTTTCCTTTGATTGTTTCAAAAAACTGAGGGTGTACGGTGAAAAACATTCAGGGACCACCAATCAAAATGCTGGTATTATCGTGCATACATACGCGTTATGTAATAGTTTTTTGATTGTTTAAAAACCTAAGAGTGTAGGGAAGAACCTTCAGGTGCCCTAAGTAGGGACTTAGTCCACATTGATCATTGTCTGAAACTCACTTCTTTTTTTTCTGCTTTACACACAGGATCTTTGTTTTCAATGTTTCTGGCAGAGAAAGGAATTTACAAAGTCTTATGTGGTACTGCGTGGATTTTTCAAGAACAAAGACGATACATTGTAAAAGTGTTTGTTTAATCGTATAGCAGGACCGGGTAATTTTTATGTTACCTTGGCGTATAAAAATCGGTGCCAGAGGGGAAGTTATATCAGTCAAACTATCGAAATGAGTGCTAAGAAACCAAGAAATTTAAAAAAGAAATGGACCTTTGCTTATATGCAGGTAAGCCTCTTTGTGCTTTAGGGATACTCCCTTCCCCCACCAAAAGGGGAGCAAGAAGATACTCAAATGAGACCTAGCACAAGTCTAACCATAGAATGACAGATAAAACCCTAACCCCTTCCGCTCTTGCATGCTTCTCTCACTGAAAAACTAATCTCATTTTGTTGCGTCAACATATGCTTTACTGTAAAAATCATTCCCCCCTATTAATCTGCTTTGAAACATATTCCAATAGATGACTTAAGTTTCCCTAAACAGGTACGTGACTTAACCCTTTAAGATTATCGATCAGCCAATGTTTGCACAATAACATAAGGGGGCCCTCCCTTTGTCCGGCAAATTAAATCCTCTGCTAGCAATTAACCCAAACAAGCAGATACAAATAACGATGTTCTTTTTTCTGAGCAAATTGACGAGATATTTTTCTACAATAAATCCTTGATTTTTTAAAGGAGTGGCCTATTTTTATATTTAAAATACGGTTCGATTCAATTTAGCTAGTCAACATCTATTTAATAAGGAGGTAATGCCAGTTAATTGCCAAAAAGGGTTGCTTTTATAACACCTGAATTGTATGGCGAATTGTCTACCTAAACAAATTGTTTCTTCGAGTTAAATGTTAACATAAATGTAACTTACCTACTCATCAAATTAGGGTTCGGATAATTGTTTCTTCATTATCTATATATATAAAAATAAGTTGTCCGTCTGTGGATCTGTGGATCAGGTGACGTCATGTTTCTGTGTCGGCTGACGTCATGAAATTAGTTGTCGTCATTTTTGCTTTGACGATGCTTAGTATATTGTAAAACACATTAATTTGGTTAATAATATACCATTTAAAACACCAAAATGAACATGCTGGAGTAGTCACTCGGTGAGAGAGGGTGTCAGAACGGAGAATGAAGGTCCCAGGTTCAAATCCTGGTTAGGCTAAAAAAGGTAAAAAACTAAAAACTAAAAAAAAACTGAAAAAACTAAAAAACTAAAAACTAAAAAAAAAACTTAAAAAAAAGGGAAAAACTGAAAAATAGAAGAGAAAAAGAAAACTAATAAAATTAAGAATAAAAATAAAAAAAATAAAAAGATAAAAAAGATAAAAACTAAAAAAAAAGTAAAAAGAAAAAACGAAAAAAACTAAAAAAGCTAAAAAAAAGGTAAAAACCAATAAAAAACTAAAAAGAAAAAAACAAAAAAAAATTTTCATCTAAAAAACTAAAAAATGTAAAAACTAAAAGAACTAAAAAAGAAAAAAAAAACTAAAAAAAGGAAGAAAACTGAAAAATAAAGGAGAAAAAGAAAACTAAAAAAATATAAATAAAAATAAAAAAACTAAAAAGATAAAAACTTCAAAAAAAAACTAAAAAGAAAAAAGAAAAAAACTACAAAACCTAAAAAAAGGTCAAAACCAATAAAAAAAACTAAAAGGGGAACACTGGGACACAAATGACGACCGGGATACTGGGAATATAAATGACGACCGGGACACAGGGAATGTTCAATTAGCAATCACCATCAACAAAGCTCAAGGGCAATCATTAGAATCATGAGGTATAGATCTGAATATGGATTGTTTTTCCCATGGACAATTATATGTTGCATGTTCAAGAGTCGGTAAACCTGACAATCTAAATAAATGACGACACTCAAAGAGAAAGCGACCGGGACAAAAGGAATGTTCGATTAGCAATCAACAAAGCACCGGGGCACAGGGAGTATAAATGACGACGACCGGGACACAGGGACATAACTACAAAGGGGACGCCGGGGTGCACAGGGGGATATATAAATGACGATGGCGACTCAGGGAATGGTCGATTAGCAATCACCATCAACAAAGCTCAAGGGCAATCATTAGAATCATGAGGTATAGATCTGAATACGGAGTGTTTTCCCATGGACCATTATATGTTGCATGTTCAAGAGGCGGTAAACCTGACAATCTATTTATATGCACAGACAATGGGACAGCAAAGAATGTTGTATATTCGCAAGTTTTACGTAGTTAAAAACATATATATATATATATATATATATATATATATATATATATATATATATATATATATATATATATATATCTATATATATCTATATATATCTATCTATCTATATTCACAGGTGGGACATAGGGACACAACTACAATGGCGCGTAACGACTTACGCGCGTGGGGGGGCTTGGGGGGGGGGCGAAGCGCCCCCACCAACTAGGTGTTGGGGTGGCGTGAAGCGCCACCCCAACAGCTAGTACTTAATAATAATAAGTAAACAAGGGTCATTCTGACTATAATAATCAATTACTGTGCGACAGCCCATCTCCCATTAGTAACGCCAGATGTAAACTTAAGATACAGACTAAAAGTGTGCTGATTATGTGGCTTTGTCCCTAGGCTAGCCTATTTATTGTGCTTATTTCTCATAAAAAGTTTACTCTAGTAAACAAGTGCCAAAAAAGTAGCCTAAATCAGCAAAATTGATAAAATTCTAGCTACCTACTTTTTTCCTATCTTGAAAAGAGGTTCAGTTGGGAAAATGAGACTTTCATAGATGGGTCTACACACTAAATAATGTCCTTGGAAGATATTTTGAAGCACCTAGCAGGCCTATTTTATCACCCTTTAAAGAACCACGTGTGAATCTGGTTCTTATGTCCGAACGAAACTCTGTATTTTCAATTGATTGCTCCCATTTTGGCCTGGATTTTGAATTCTTGGCCAGCAATTGAGGTGATTTTTGACTTCAATAAAATTCTCTGGCAACTGTTGAAACCATTATCTTTACTTTTCTTTGAATTTTTTCATAGTTTTCTTGTTTATTAATTTATGTAATACTTATAAACTTAAATGTTGGAAACTACAATTTTTGAAGGAAATTATTAGGAGATTTAAAACAGCTATTCGAGTTAAATTTAAACGATGGAGGCGTGATAAAATAAGACTCAGGCTGAACGAAGAACTAAAATTTAATTTATATTTCAGGAAACTTCTGACCAAGGCCCACCTCTGTTAAATAAGCCGAGGAGTATACCTAATGCCTAAGATTCGGTCCCTTTGTTAACCATGGAAAGCTGTAAAGTCGAGTGGGCTTCACCATGAACGATGCCTCTGAGAGGCGGAGAAGGACATATGCCCATCCTAAAATAGTTCTCACTGCTGAGAACTATTTTGATTTAGTATTGATTCAGAGTTCAATAAGATAACACCTAGCTTGCTAAGAGGATTATCAATTGTAATCTAGTTTGAACTTTGAACTTGACCTAGTTTACCATATTCGTTGATTCAGTGCTTCTACTTTGGCAAGTTAACTTGTTTGACCGGTTTACTGGCATGCTGACTACAAGCGTAAGGAAAATTGCCAATTCAAGTTAAATTACAGCTGCATTTTTTTAAAAGTCAGGGGTTTAATATTGTCCCCTTGCGTCTATTTACTAGCCAAGTGCACTGAAATTGCGCAACTATTGCCTTTGAAAAGTAAATATACAAAACCCGTTTGTGTCTAATTGGATTGAACTTGTTTTGCAATCAAAGCAAACGGATGTAATTGCTTGCTATGACCCTTGAGGTGCTTTAGCTGTGACGTTTTTTGCCAAGTTTTATTTAGAGAAAAGATTTTTTTTCTACTGTGAGTTAGGAACTGCGCGTGAAGTGCACTGTTAAGTACCGTGCAGCACCGAAGGCGGGCTGACCTCATAAAGGTTGGATTAATATCCACTCGGATGCTCTACTGAGGCTCGGCCCTCACTTAAGTTAAGTTTAAGTTAAAGTTACCTCACGTAAGTTAAGTTTATTCTTTCTTCATTTCATACTTTTTGAGGTTTATTCACCATTTTATTTTTATTAGCTGGTGAACATTAGGGAAAAGATCAAAGCTGGTGATTTGGTGCTAGCAAATTTGGCTGGGTACCCGCTTTGGCCGTCGAGAGTTTTACAAGCTAATAAACTGAAAAACGGTCAAGAAAAATATGGACTAATCTGCTACGGTACTCATAAAGATACAGTTGTTAGTGCCTCAAGTCTGGTCGATTTTGGGCGTAACAAGAGTCAAGCTATGAGAAATCAGAATAATGGATATAAGGCAGCACTTGAGGAATTCATCTTACAAGCTGAAGCATAAGAATCTTACCCAAAAATTTAGCTGAAACTAGTGATAACGGGTCATCATCATCGATAACTGATACGAGTGTTCAAGCTAAAGATCTTTCTCTTCGAATAGCTACTACGGAGAGAGAATTACCGGCAAAAAAAGATGTTTAAAGGGGCAATATCCTGTAACACCGATCGCTTGTTCAGGCAGGTGGTAGCTTCTTTCCTTTGATACTGCTAATACTTGCTGGACTTGTAAACATTGTTCTCTAGAAAAACGGCTAAAGCTTACAAACTGACTCTAATAGAACTCATCCTTTCTCCAAAAGAGCAGGTTGAAGAAAACCTTTATAAATTTATTAGCAATGAGACAATTACCGACGATGAAAAATTTATTTTGCTTCAAATTCTCCTTCGACGTGTCGATAAGCTCAAACCCCACTGTGAAAGACCGCTAAAAGTAAATGTCATCGATCAATCTAAATATTCTGAAAGTTCAACATCGCCCCAAGCACAACCACCACCTAAACAGGAAGAAAATTTATCTAAAGCTTAGTCAAGTGTCTTAATGTAAAAGCCTCTTGACTTATATCGCTGAAAATGAATATCTACAATTTGATAAAAAAAGGAATGAAATTATAATCAATTATAAAACTTACAATTTAATTGATTTGGTATCAGATTTGATTGCAATTTGTAAGAGACTTTAATAGTTTTAGAGTCATTTGTATAAATTTTTGAAGTCATCCAATTGTCCAACATGTCTTAGTGGGAATAAACATATTTTAAAGCGATTAAGGGAATATGGAGATATATAAAATATTCGTTTAAATCATTTTCGGAAAATACAAGCACAACAACTGGGGTGATGACTTAAAAGGTATCAAAGGAAGACGTGTTAATGTCAGCATGTTACCTAATAGTATGCAAAAGGGTAGTGGACACTTCATGCAGCGTTCATGTTCAAAATGGCTCAAGTTGTGAAAGGTGCTTACGAAAATATTTGTGAGGTGGGAAGTTTGAGCTCCCCCACCACACTTGCTCTAGCCACTGGACTTGAGAAGAAGCTAGCGACAGATTATTTACAGGGTGAACCGAGCTGTACTCTTCACTGAAATCATAGAGTTCGCAGTAGGCATTATCGAAAAATTAAAGCTTTTTTCCTATCGCAAACATGACAAGCATATCTTTTGAGTCTAGACGAGACTCAAAGGCGACACAATAAAACATACGTTTTTAGTCGCTATTCATATGCGGTCAAAGAGAGGCGATGAAGTTGCTAGAGCCCTTGCACCCGTCTTTTACCAGGATAGTTAAAAGAAAATTCAAATATATCGGAGGAGTAAATTTTTTAATCCACATATAAAAAAGTTTCATTGAAATTTAATACAATACTCTATCATAGTCATAGTCCAATAAAGGTGGCATTGGCTTAACAATTGATAAGAACTGTTCGAATTTAATCTCGAGATACTGTACACTGAAAAATACTGCTGCTCTTATTCAAGGTTTAGACAGAATCTTATTGATTTATAATCAGCACCCTCATCGATCCCTGTCCAAATGTAGTCCTCTTGAAGCTCGTCACCATGAAAATACACTTGACATTTCTCTCAAACAATATTCCAATGAAAGGTAAGTAAAAAATACGAAATTTAATATTGGTGACACTGTTCGAATGAATCAAAGAAGTGGTATTTTTGAAAACAGAAATTACTTGTGGTTCAGTGAACTTTTTAAAGTGACATTTATCTTAGACGCTAAACCTGTAACTTATCGTCTACTTGATATGAAAGATGAAGAGATTCTTGGCGGTTTTTGCGGATATGAATTACAAAAACTTAAAAACAGTGGAATGTGTAGATTGAAAAGATATTAAAGAGTCGAACTCACAAGGGTAAGAGACAATTCCTGGTTCGCTGGCTAGGATACAATTCCGGTTTTTATTCTTAGATTACCGCTGAAGACGTTTGCAATGCGTAATAATTTCTATGTGACATTCATGTCCAATGTCTCTAATCCTCTCTATGGGTATTTGAATAAAACAAGGACAAAACACTCCCATGCCTTCAAATTTGATTAAAAGTATGAAGTTTCTCTTGAAGATTATAGTCTTAAAAGTATACTTAATATCCAGAAGAAAGATTTTAAATACAATATAAAAGACCAAACCATTGGCCAGTGTAAGGTGAGGAAGAGAAATAAATAAAATCACTTAACTCTGATTTTTACCTGCACCTCACTTTAAAAAAAAGTTTATGGTAGTATGACCGATTTGTGTCGTGCAATCAATAGAAAAATCTCTACTAGTAAGAATGATGCATTCCACTTCTACTGTTCAATGGAATATCATAGGGTTTACATTAGCTCTCCCATCGAGAATGAAATGGTTCATTTCGACGATAATCTGATATTTGCTCTTGGTTTTAACTCAATATAGGCAATTGGTTTGCTAAGTTGTTTTGCTATGTACTGCCCTGGCTATAAAGATTTTGTACCGACTGCCAAGGATCTTGCATCTTCTAGACTACACGATTGAAGCTCTGGGAAGGATTTAAAGAAAGTGTTTAATAAAATCTTAGGTCCGGTGCGCAATGTCTCGCCGAGCGATTGAAATATCGAAAAAGCAGGAAAGTTTTAAAAAGGGTGAGAAACACCTCATCACTCATCAGTCTGAAATCAGGTCAGAAGCGAAAAATACCACTCCTGTAAATGAATAAAAAACAAGAGTAAAAATTGTTAGTTCGAGAAACGATTTCTTTTCCTAGAAATGGCGTATATACCGCATAGAAAATCTCATCGTTCAGTCACCTCATCTCTAAACTTTTTCAATGAAGAAAATGTGGATGTGAGTGTAAAGCATGGTTACTACGAACAATGTTATCCGCAACAACCGCTCTTTGAAAACGTTCATTTTCAAACTTATTCCAGTAAAGACTATTTCATAGATTTGATCTCTACATTTATATATTTGCATATGATTGTCAAAAAATCTAACAATGGAAAACCAAGTGCCGCCGAGGCGTTATCCTATGAAAATTTTTTACTACACAATTTGTTTAGACAAATAAGTGTCTACATAAAAGGAATGTTGGTGAGGACAAGCAACAATCTTTCAAACTATACAAGTTATATACATTCCATTTTGTAACTTCAAGTCCTATTTCAAATTGACAGGTTTAGCCATTGGATGTGAATATAGGACGGACATTGACACTGCGAATATACTTAGAGATGCGACAGCTAAAGATTTATGCTTGGTTTGGAAAATAAATCATGAACTATTTAATATACCTCAATGGTGGCCTCCAAATGTTAAGATTGATATAAATCTACAACTTGCTTCGTTCAATTTTTTTTCAAAAAGTCATTGCCCCTGCTTCTGATGTAACAGTCTCTCTCACCTCGGCAATATTTCATGTAGGAAAACAGCAGGTCATGAGTTCTGTTGCTTTGGCAATTGAAAAATTAAGAGCTAGTGGAAATAATATCAAACTGGTCGTTCCGCATACAATTACGAATCGACGAAATTTTGCTACGCGTTCACGTACCTATACCGATTCCTTATATATCAACGGTGACATTCCTTCAAAATTCACTTTGCTTTTGTAAAAAGTGCTACTGCAATTGGATCATGGGCAAATTCCCCCAATAAATTTTTAATGTTTGGACTTTCATCTCTTGCATGTAAAGTAAACGGAATCCTACAGGACCCTATATGAATTGATAATACAATCCCTAGATCGACATTCATAACTATTTGATAATGGCAAAACCGTGAAAATTGTTTGCAAAAACTTCTGGTATCATTGTATTGGATTTGTCTGGACTCAAGATATGAGTATTGTGCGAACGAGCACTGTATGTTCAGACTGTACCTTTGTCGAACCCTTGACGGAGAATATAGCGTTAATCTCGCTAAATAAATTTGAAACCTATTGGGATATTATCCCTGATAGCAGTGTTCTATTAGACTTGACACCGTGAACACAAATCAAACTAACAATGTATTCAGTTTGGAAGTCTAAATGTCCAAATACAAATCCTATTGCACACCCTCGAATTTCCTGGAGCATAATCAAAGTGTTAACAATACCCTTATCATTTTTAATATTCCATAAACTTTGAAGACGATTCATTGGCTGTGCATCCTTAAAATAGCGAAGAACATTAAATTTTTCGATCCTCCTTGCCTACCATGTGCATATTAGACGCCTCAAATCAAAAAAATTCTTGAGCAAAGTGGAAAATCTATTAATCAAAGTCGGAAGCTAGTACTAGATTTGTTAACCGAAAGCTGTGGTTTTCATGCAGAATTATATTTTATTTTTTGAATTTGTGGATATACTGACAGTGAACTGTTTCATTTGTTGACAATCCTCGATTGAACGACTTTCTAATGGAAAATACCTTTTCCCAAGTGTATAATATAAATTTCAGTAGCCTAAAAGTGAAATACTTAGGAAATGTTTTTGAAATTGCTTATTAATAAAACTTGTATGGACAAAAGAGTCTTTATTCTTTAAATTCCTTCTTCCAAGTTTCCATTGGCTTATTTGAAGCAGTGTTACACGAAATTCTCATATGAAGAATCACTTTCTGTCACAGCCAAATAAAAGTCAGTAGGTTTACAATCATAGCAGCCAATAACTTCACAGCGATGTCGTAAAAAGCAAACTCTTTTATTACTCCAGCAATTGAAGCGTAGACCAAGTTCTTCCTCCCAAAAAAATTTAAAACCACGACGATGATAGTCTCTTAAAAAGAAACTGAAATTACGGTTAGGTTTTTTCCCAATCATACCAAGTTAAGTATTCTCCAATTAATCACATTTATCATAGTGTCAATTGGAGCATAGGAAACTCCTAGTGTTAGGGTAACAAATATCTTCAAGACAAGACAAGACTTATAATCTTTAATTTGCACTCCATATCCTCTATGCAATTTACACAGATTGCATGATTTACACTTTTCACAATAATCCAAAGAAGGAAAATCGTTTATCTTTATATCGTTAAACATTCTCTGAGAAAATATTTCCCTTTGAAGAGATAACTCTTAAAATTCATCATTTATAATGAAAAACTTTTCCAAAGTCATTAAATTCCGTATGATTTTTTTTGTTGTTTCTCAATTTCAATCATTTTTAATCTTGACACTCTCACTACCTATTATAGACAAGACAAATAATGAAGATTCTTTCTCGCTAGTAAGACATTCAAGAAGAAATTGTAAAAAACTCACTCCTTTCTATATATTGATTCAGGTCACTATCTTCAATAATATTTCTTTAATGCATTTATTCTGTCTCGTAATTATTGTAAATGTACTATATTCACTTTTGCTGCAAAACATAACTGTTCCTCCAAATTGAATTTTCTCAATGATATTACATAGTTTTCAAACATATCGTCCTATTACAGGGTTAGCAGCCAACAATTTGTAATGTCTGTTTCCACGTTAGGCTCCCTAGATTTAATTTCACCATTGCTAGTGCCTTCAATATCCAGTAGTGTAAAAGCATCCATTACTAAAGAATATGCCAAGAATAATATACTCAATGTTGAAACAAGGACCTCATGTACATTACTGACATGAGTGAACCGTAAGATATAGTAAGTCAAGTGTGTTTGATCTTCAGAACCTGCTTTTGCTCGATTACTAAGGTCCCACCGGAACCAAAACAAGACACGAAAGTTTAAGTCCATTTCACAGGTAAATATTGAACCAAGACTAATTTTTCTTATGAACGGGGCTTCCCCGCTTGACTGGCTGACCCTGAACTCTAACAAGTCACGCCAGATTTCGCAACAAACACCAGTCTTGAGGAAGACATTTGTACAAGTAAACAAGCAATTTCTATTACGTAACATACAGGTGTACTAAAGCACTGTGCAAGGCAAAGGTGCACGTAATAACCCCTTGAGCAGCTAGTAGCTCCAATGGTATATCTCCTATCTGTGTCATGGAGAGCCTTATGGCCTCACTACTGACCATGAAATCGGATCAAAATTCTGACCGTTGTTTTGTTCCAAGACGTCGAAAGGCCTGATAAATATGTCTTTGCAGTCAAAATCAAACCCACAGGTCAAGAGGCAAGAGCCCTAAATTATATAAATTACCTTTTATGCACATATGGGTTTTAGTAGAAACGGCAGTTTTGTTCAGTCTTGGCCGTCGAGTCACCTAGAGCTTCTTTGGGGTCGTTTGCTAGTCCAAGAAGTCCATAATATTCTATAGAATATATTCTGAAAACAAAACACACACATACCTCAGTAGATCAAAAGAGGTTCGATGCTACCCAGTTTTTTGAATCTGCAGTGGCTCGGAATCACCTGGGGGGATATTCTTGCACCTTCCATGGAGTGTTAGGGAGGACATTTAGACCATAAATTTTGACTTAAGGGAGGAAAAGGGGTGAATTAAAAGACATTGTGTGTATCCAGGTCATCGAAATAGAGTATCTGAGATGTCTCAGGAATAGTTTGGGTGTTATTTTGAAACTTTCAAGTACTTTTTGCTAAAGAAAGGAAGAATAGTGTTGCAAAAGAACTTGAAATTTGTTGCGGGGGGGATTGTGGATTTAAATAATTTCTTATCTATCTGATCTATCAAAACGTTTTTTCACATAAAAATTCTATGGGGTTTATAATCTGCGCATAGTTAGGTAGCAAGGTTAATAAAAGAAAGTAAGTACTGCTAAATTAAGGCTTACCAGCAACATATTGGGAAAGGATTCGGGTAGTAGCTTAATCTTTAATGGTTTGTTAAGGGGAAGGGAAGCTCATAGAAGTTGAGCTGTGACTTGGGTAAGAGGATAGAGATCAATCAAAAGACATTATATGCACCCATAACATCAAATTACCATAGCTGCGACATCCCGAGGGTTCAGGGAATCAATTTGAAAATTACAAAGAAGGGACAGGGAGACTTCAAATTTTGTTTTCGGGACGAAGGGAGGAGACTGGCTAAAAGTCATATGTATCCGGTCCACTTAAACTTATTTTGCTCTAGTCGTTCGATCACCATTTAGAAGCGAGATAAGCCCAATGGCACTGTGCTGTTCGATGTTATCCAATTAGAGTATCAGGAACAGCTTGAAATATCAAGTTAAAAATTTCTTGGAATGTTGGGAAGGGTATAAGTGAGCCTTAAATCATGAATTGGGGAAGGATAGATGTAAATTTAAAAATGCATATAGGCTATCAGATTTGCATATTCAAAAAGTCTTGGGAACAACAAGACTGGTTTGAGCTGAAACTTTCGGAGTGTTGGGGAAAGGAAGCAAAAATACTTTGTAAAATGTCCTTTGAAGAATAGGATTTAGGCGGCTAAAATTGAACCCAAACAATCTGCCACCATTGCCCCCTTTGGAAGTTTGAATATATTCACAGTGAAGTAAATGGTAAATCAGAATTCATTATGTTTACCCAGGCTATCAAAGCATCGATGTGCTATATCTTGGGAACCACTGGTTGGATTTAGTTAGAAGTTTTGAGTGTTTGGGAAGGTAAGGGGACTTAAATATTAAGTTTAAGGAAAGTGAAAAGATTGGCAGAACTATTTTGTCTCTTTGATGCTGCTTTACCCAAAAATGAACCCAAATTTTCCATTTCCAATCAGAAAGAGTTCATAACACTTATATTCAGCCTGGTTACTTGACTTTGGATTTTTTTTTTATCATTTAAGACCAAACTAAAAGATTTGGGATCGAAAATGTGGGTATTTGTATTTCAAATCTCGAATCATCTTGAAAATGACATTGACTGGGGTTCTTAGCCAGTTGGATCACCATTCCGAAAGCGAAATTGAGACTAAGTTTGGCTGAATTAGCTCGTGGTACACAGAAATAAGCCTGTTTTTGTCTCCGGTAGGTTTGCTGCTTTCTCAATAGTACTTGCTTGCTTAGACTTAAGTCTTTCCCCGCCGACTAACGCAAAAGGCGTCAACAGTGCCTCTTCACGATGACCTCTTGAGTGCTGCGAACAAAAGATCTTCCATTGACGGCCTGAATAGTGTATCGTCATTCTCGAGACATCTTTCTAATGTAACATTCTGCCGTCTACGCCTTCTGATGTCGGTAGGCACCCAGATCTACACACCGACAAAGAGGGTACCCTCGCCCAAGTGTGTCAAATGACCCCAGTGTCGCCGTCGAATACTTACAATAAAGATGGATATAAGACAATTGGTCTCAAACCCCTGGATTAGTTTTTTGAGTTGCTTAGATACCGCCCAAGATTCACATCCGTATAGCAGTACGAAATATTTCCACTAAAGATCTTTAACTTTAGTTTCATCGAGTAAGCTATATTCTTCCCAAGACTCCTGTGCTTATCAAATGCGCTGCCTCTGGATGCAATACGTGTGGTAATTTCATACTCAAGGCTCTCGTCAGATTCAATGAGGATTCTGAGGTACTTAAATTGTTCAATCCCCTCAAGTATATCAGTTCCGAGTTGGGGCAGGTACTTTATTTTGCTTAATGTTTATTTTTTTTTGTATTAATTGTCAGACCTGTTGCCTCCGCTTTATTTGCAAGTTCAATGATGTTTTGCTGTATCTCCTCTCTAGGATGGGTAAGAGGTTAAGGTCATCAGCACAATAATCGTCACACTGGGTACGGGTCTGGTTCAATCGGATTCCACCTGTGAAGTTGCTAAGTCGCAGTATATAGTCATTGAGAATGGCTAACAGCATTGGGGACAAAATACATCCTTAACAGACAGTGAACCATTCAGTGATGTTTGTCATCAGTCTGTATGGCACACAGCTACTCCTTGTACAATGCAACAATCTCACACACACAATCTTGATAGGGAATATTTAATAAAAAGGAATTAATAATGCAGGAGTTGTTAATTGCTCAGCACCCATATTGTACAAATATATTAGGCCAAGTCTTTCATATCCATATTAAACTGAAGCACCTCCTGTGAAAGTTGTGAAATTTGAACGGTTCATTGTTTATTGGGCTGACATCAGATGTTTATTTCCGTGACATTTTCACCCTTTTCGGACGAAAATGTTATTTTACGAAACAAAATGACAGAGATTGCCCCTTTCCTGGGGGGTAATGTCTTTTGATGGATGGAAAGTGTGATGTAACCTTACATGTTCGATGGAGCAGACCCTCTTATTATGATAAAATACCGCAGTTGCCGCACTGTGAAAAAATCATTAGATTTTAGTGATTTTTTCTGGTCATTTAGTAATTTTCTTCAATAATCTAGTGATTCATATGCTAATTTAGTGTTTTTTCAGGCAATATTAAAAACCACTAGAAATAGTGATAGTCATTAGGGGTGGCAGCCCTGTCTACGACCACTACTTCGGTACGATTATCCATGAAAATTAATCAAACATACTTGAATTTGCGACTACTGCTAGAAGATACGCGTGATGTCTTTTATGTTTTATGTATAAGAATTGAAGTTTTTGTTTAGGGTTCTGAAAGCTATTGAAATTCGTGCCATAAATTTTGTTAAGATCGTACTCCTTTTTGGGTTGGTTAACCTCCATTTTCTAAAATCATATAATTTCTGTTGGCTTGTAATCTCTGACGTATAAGCTTATAATTAATAAGTTTTGAATATATAGACGCAGGATAGAAATTAGGTTCTGCTGTGGCATACATTGTATTCCATGTGAAATTTCATTATTAGAGTCTCGCTTTCCTTTGAAAAGGGTCACTCTTAACTTGCAGTCGGTTGAGCTTTTTGGGTATCGTAAACGTTAACAACTATTAAATAGCTTTAAACTGGTGAAATTTTACACATTTAGCTTAGAGCCAGCTTAAGAAATAATTATGTTAATAAATATGTAGTCATCAATTTTTCTTTAGAATTTTGGTTACTAATGGCGCAGCTCCTTAAAAACTTTGTAAGTATTTAACTTACAAAGTTTATTGACGCAAGCAATACAACTGAGCAAAAATTACAGCTGAGTGTCAATTTTTACTCTTTGTGTCCCAAAAGCATGACATAAGGCTAAAGTGTACTTTAGTGAAAATCCCAAGACAATATATTGACTTAGGACTTTCATAAAACTATATAAATAGCTTTACTACCAGCATTAGACCTTACTAAAACTCAGTTGTCACGTGTCATTAAGAATCGATTTCTAAAGCCTCATTTTGGCACTACATTTTTAAACCTTCCTGGGAGGTCTTTAAACCAATGATAGATTTAACCCCAACAGGGCAACAAGGTATAAGTCAAAGATTATATTTGTTTTAAGAATTACTCATAGAACGGTTTGAAAACGATGCTCTAAATATTCATTTTTGGGGTTAAAAAACCCTCTTCAAGAGGTATATAGATTGCAAAATCTTGCCTTTAGTGGGACTTATTATTTTTTATCGAAGCCTGTTTATCTGTAAATATTTTCAAAATTGTTTACCAATATGTTTTAAAAGTATTTTTGAATCAGAAAGTGATATTCATGCACATTTTACGAGACAGTCCAATATAATTCATCGTCCACTTGCTATTACCCGTAGATCTCAATTTTCTATTCGGCAACTAGGACCCCATGCATGGAATTGTTTACCTACGACTGAAAGAAACATGGATAATTTCCGTTAATTCCGGCAGGAATTAAAGCTATTTTGACTTAATATTTCTGGTTCTGATAGTTGAGTGGACCTGAAGTGGAGCCAAGATTTTGGTTTTGTTTTAGGCGATACTGGTCAAGAGGTTTTATTTTCTTTCTTTTGTCTTTTTAAAGTTTAATCCCGTATCGATTGAAATCCAGGTTAATTGAATATTTTGTCTTTTTCTTTTCCTTTTCTTTTCTTTTTTCATTTTCTTCTCCTTTTTCGAATTGTTTTTATTTGTATGTGTATTGGGGTTGTAAGCCCAAACAAGCTTTGCATCGGGCCACTTGCTTGTTTTATTTGTTTATATTAATAAACCCACCTTTCTCTCTCTTTCCCTTATGGCAAATTTTTGAAACTTGAGACTAAAAAGCACATCATTGAGGGGACAATGGGCCTCCCCGAATCTGAGGCCTCTCCCTCATATTTAGAATATTTTTATTATTTTTAGAATATTAGAATATTTATAGGTGCATTTGCGCAAAGCAAATGCATCTAAATGTGTAATTTCATTGTTAAAGCACTGTTATAAAAATATGAAATAGAAAGTGGAGGGTTGGTATCCCATCTGAAATTTCAAACAAGAGCGAATATAGTATTCAGCTAAGCAAAAAGCAATTAAAGTGAGTAAAATATTGGGGAGGGGCCAATGTAAAAAGGTGCTATTAATTGAAAAAAGTGATAAATATGTTCTAAGAAAAGAGTAAAACAAGAAAAAAACAGGGAAAGACTGTGCCATAAAAAATCTAGGGGCCCCTAGTTCCCTCTGGATCCACCAGTGCATTGATTCATTGTCTGTCATTAGTCAAATTTCGATCAACCCTTAGCTTTATGACTATCTACCTTAGTTCTGCCCTAGTTTGGTTGAATGATAGACTATCTAAAAACATGTGAAAATGAAATCATTTTTATACGATCCTGAAAAAGGCTTATGCCAGCTTTGCCTTTCACTCAAACTATCAACTGTCTCGGCTTTTTTTTGCATTTAGCCATGAATCGGCGGAGACTTGATTTTAACTAAAAAATCAGGGTCCTCCTCAGCCCCCTTAAAATTTAAGCTAAAGTTTATTAGTTTACCAAAAATAGGGAAAAACATATTTGTCATGGGTATAGGCTGAAGAAGGAATATAGGACCTATACCTACAAACAAAAAGAAAACTAATATAATGTAGAGATTTTAGTGAGGATGAATTCTACTTTCTAATGACGTCTATTGTGCATATAGCCAAAATATTTTATTGGTTTTCTTCTACAGTTCACTATCATTAAAATGTCCTGGTGACGCTTTTTATGACACTTGGTATTAAGCAAGTGACATATAGCGATCACAAATTCTGTCAGTCTGTCTGTCGGTCCCGGATTTGCTACTTTAGGCACTTCCAGGTAAGGTAGGACGGTGAAATTTGGCAGGCACATCAGGAACCGGACCAGCTTAAATTAGAAATAATTGTTTTCCCGATTTGACCATCTGGGGGGGGGGTTCGGGGGACCAGTTCATTCGGAAAAAATAGAAAAAATGAAGTATTTTTAACGAAAGAGTGATGCGATCTTAATGAAATTTGATTTTTGGAAGGATATAGCGTCTCAGAGCTTTAATTTAAAATTCCGACCAGATCCAGTAGCATTGGGGTGAGTTGGAGGGGGAGCCTAAAATCTTGGAAAACGCTTAGAGTGGAGGGATCGGGATGAAAATTGGTGGGGAAAATAAGCAGAAGTACTAGATACGTGATTGACATAACCGGAATGGATCTCATCTATTTGGGGGAGGGGGAGGAGGGTTAATTCATAAAAATTACAAAAAATGAGGCATTTTTAACTTACGAAGGAGTGATCGGATCTTAATGAAATTTCATATTCAGAAGGACCTCGTAACTCAGATCTCTTACTTTAAATCCCGACCGGGTTCAGAGTCATTAGGGGGGGGAGTTGGTGGGAACCGGATCCGCTCTGGATCAGGCGACGAATGGGGGAGTTGGGGGGACCTAAAATCTTGGAAAACACTTAGAGTGAAGGGATCGGGATGAAACTTGGTGGGAAAAATAAGCAGAAGTCCAAGCGTGATTGACATAACAGGAACGGATCCGCTCTATTTGGGGGAGCTGGAGGGGTTAATTCTGAAAAAATAGAAAAAATGAGTTGTTTTTAACTTGCGAAGGAATGATCGTATCTTAATGAAATTTCATATTTAGAAGGACCTCGTAACTCAGATCTCTTATTTTAAATCCCGATTGGATCCAGCGTAATTGGGGGGAAGGGGACCGGAAACCTTGGAAAACACTTAAAGCGGAGAGATTAAAATGAAACTTGGTGGAAGGAACAAAAACATGTCCAAAATACGTGACTGACATAATTGGACTGGATCTGGGGGGGGGGAGTAATTCGGAAAAACTAGAAAAAGTTAGATATTTGTAAATTACGAACGGGTGATCAGCTCTTAATGAAATTTGATATTTAGAAGGATCCTGTGCTTTAAAGCTATTATTTTATATCCCGACCAGATCTGGTGACATTGGGGGGAGTTGGAAGGGGATACTGGAATTCGTGGAAAACGTGAAAATTGAGGTATGTTTATCTAACGAATGGGTGATCTGATCTTAATGAAACTTGATATATAGAAGGCTCTTATGCCTCAGATACTCCATTTTCAATCCGAATCGGATCTGGGGACATAGGAGGCTGGAGGGGGGAAACAGAAATCTTGGAAAACGCTTAGAGTGGAGAGATCGGGATGAAACTTGATGGGAAGAATAAGCACAAGTTTTAGATATGTGATTGACATAATTGAAACGGATTTGTTCACTTTGGAGGAGCTGGGGGATATTGATTTGGAAAAAAATGTGGAAATGAAATTTGATATTTAGAAGGAACTTTTGTCTCATAGCTCTTATTTCAAATTCCTACCAGATCTGTTGACATTGGCAGGAATTGGAGGGGGAAACCGGAAATCTTGGAAAACGCTTAGAGTAGAGAAATCGGAATGAAACTTGGTGGGTAGAATAAGCTAATGTCGTAGATACGTGGTTGACGTAACCGTACTGGATCCACTCTCTTTGGGAGAGTTAGGGGGTGGGTTTCAATGCTTTGGCGATTTTGGTGCTTCTGGACGTGCTAGGACGATGGAAATTGGTAGGCGTGTCCGGGAGCTGCACAAATTGACTTGATAAAGTACTTTTCCCCGATTAGACAATCTGGGAGGCTGAAGGGATACGAAAAAGTAGAAAAAAGAGGTATTGGTAACTTACGCGTGGGTGATCGGATCCTAATGACTTTTGATATTTAGAAGGATCTCTTGACTCAGAGCTCTTATTTTATATCCCGACCTGCATTATGTCTCGGATTTTCCTTTTAAAGCAATCTATTGCTTCTTAGAAATTTGCTAGAGCTCATACCATATGAGCTCTTGGCTCGTCCGGCCTCGTCACAAGTGCCATATCAGCTCTTAGCTCTTGTTTTTATTATTGTTTTGTATGATAGAAATACGGCTTAGTCTTTGTCGTTATTTAAAATCCCTTCCCCCTAAGACCGTCGTATTTTCATGACTTTCTTGTTATTTTTTTGTATGTTCTTTTTATTTCAATTGTCTCTTGAAGTGCCACTCTCCTGTAAAAATTTTTCTGTATAATTGGAGGTTACGCATGAGCAAAAAATAGCTGAAAAAAATATAGATCAATCAGGCTAAGTCAGGGTTGCCAACTGGACACATTTTGCGTCAAAAGGAACAGGTTCCCATTAGCCTGGACGCAATGACATAAATGGGCAAAAAAGCGATACATTAAAAAAAAATTGGACATAAAAGGATAAAAAAGGAACACATTTGGTAAATTTATGACATAAAAAAAATTCCCAACTGGATATGTATTTTCACTCTCATTTTTTAAACGTCCCTTTTCACCAAAGTACTATTTTACCTGGCTTTGTTTTTTATTTATTTTGATTTTTTTTAGCATCCAGGTTTCACTAGAGATTTCACAAGTAAAGGATTTGCTCCAAAATAAAGAATTTACATGTTTATATGACTATTCTGCTTTCACACTAAGTCATTCTGTACAAATTTTTTGTATAGTTATTTTTCATTTTCGTTATGATTTGATGCCAACTGGCCACTTTGAACGGCATTTCCGAAGCATCTTATGCTTCGGAAAACAAGGGGTAAAAAAAAATAAATAACTTGTCGTTATGAGATTTCAGGATGGACACATTTTGGCTAAAAAGGATACATTTTGGATGCTAAGGGGTCACATTCATGGACCAAAAAGTAGGTAACCCTGTGCTAGGTGCCTTAGTGTGCCGCTGAGCGTTAATACGAAATTAGGCACTTACTCTTGAGGAACTAATCCTTCAAATCTATTAAACATTCGCTTTCTTATAGGAAACTGACAATAAGACAGAAAAAAGAAACAGACATTAAATCTTTGTTTAGAGAAACATCATGTCAGCGAAATTTAATATTTGTAATTGGACCTAGTACGGCTATGAATATATATAGACAAAATAAATTTTAAGATTCGTAATAGCTTTGACTATTTCGTAGGCTACTATTTCTGACTCACTGCTCAGAAATGATCCTAATACATTTATTTAATCGAACAACAGTATGCTTTAAGGTTTTGTTTTAGAATTGGGTAGAGTGCAATTAAAACCCTTGATAAAATATAGCAGGTCTACGCACACAGTCTTTTGCCAAAGACCCAGTTTTTTTCAATGGTTTAAAGCGTTTTCAGAAGGAAGAGAGTAGACTTATCACATAGTGGAAAGCCTTCATATTCAAGAATCGACTGAATCCACAAAATATCGACTGAATCCAGGGTCTTTTGTGTTCAACTCGTCAGTTGACAGTCAGAATAATCAGGATAGAGTTGAGACTGACTCATATTACTGTTCAACAAATGTCGACCAAACGTTTGGAGAAGAGAAAAATGGTTCCAAAAAGCCTTTAAATAATTTCTGAGACCATACTGGCTAATCATGTCTAAGAAAAATTGCAAAGAAGAGAGAAACGAGGACAATAACAGCTAGAGAAAAATACTGAAAAATAATTATGCAAATATTTCAGTTGAGACCTTCACTCAACCGTCATCAGTGCAGAACAAAAAAAAAGAAGAAAAAAAAAATATAAACAGATAAAAGTCCAAGGGGCAATATAAAAACCAAACCTCAAAACAAACACTAAAACTAAAATAAGGACTCTTTCGAAGCAATGACGAACGTTTTTTTTCAAACAATTCGAGGTAACAAACTGTATCAAACAGTGTGTGGTAATAAACTGTAAGTAAGGAGTGACCTGGCTCAATATTAACCGAAACTGTAAAAAGTAGAATTTTGATACCAACTGATGCATAAAAAGAATTGTATTTTATGATAATTTTAAATATATAAGTTTCATCAAGTTTTCTATTACCCGGAAAAGTTACGAACCTGAGAAAATTTGCCTTATTTTTGAAAATTGGGGAAAACCCCCCTAAAAGTCATAGAATCTTAATGAAAATCAAACCATTAGATTTAGCGTATCAAAAAACCCTATTATAGTAGTTTCAAGCATATATCTGCAAAAATGTGGAATTTTCTATTTTTTACCAGAAGAAAGATCATTGATGCGTGTTTTTTCCCCTGGGATAGTCGGATCGACCCAGTGGTCCTAGAATGTCATGTAAGGGCTCATTTATACGGGAAATGGAAGTTTTAGTGGACTTTTTAAGTGACCAAAAATTTGGAGGGCAACGTGGCTCCCTCCCACGCTCATGTTTTCCCAAAGTCACCCGATCAAAATTTTGAGATAGCCATTTTGTAAGCATAGTTACTCACAGTCCCCAGGGGAAGGGCTGAAAGTTAGGAACTTTGCCCATTGTTTACATATAGTATTGGTTATTTGGAAGGATACAGATGTTTTCTTAAGGGATTTTTCTGGGAGGGGGCGAGGGTTAAGTGGGAGGATACTTCACATGGAAGAATTTTTCCCGGGAGAAGGGAATTTAAATGAGAACTTTAGCGTATAAAGTAAGGTATTGACACAGGGGAGAACCCCTTCATATATGTAATAATTTTTGTTTATCTAAAGTTTTAATGTTGCTCCTTACTTTCAGTTATAAAAACTTGTTTTTTATTTAATAAAATTATGATACTAGGTTTTGTCAGTTGAATTTCATGCTCATCGCACTCGGAAACTACTACTACTACTAACAACCCACTGTAGCACCAATCCACCTGAGGCCAACACAGCTACAAATGCTCCTCCTCCATCCTAATCTAATTAAAGCCCCCCTCTTTACAGCCAAGGAAGTTCCCTTACCTTCAAATATTGCTTTATGACATCCTCCCATCCTTGGTCAGGACGACCTTCTTTCCATTTAGCCCTAGGAAAAATTAAGAACCACTGGAAGTAATCTCAAACTGCTCGTTCCACATACAGTCACGAATCAACGACATATTGCTACGGGTAAACGTAACTACACCGATTTATAATTTATTAATGGTGAAATTTCTTCAAAACTCGCTTTGGCTTTTCAAAAAGTCAGGAATTACAGTGTTTAATTTGCACTGCCTATCCTTTGTGCAATTTACATGCATTGCATAATCTACTTTTCATAATAGTCACCAATAATAGTACAATTCTCACGGGATGGCCAACAGGTCAATGTATACAAACATAATGAACATGTGTAAAAAATTAGTATATCAATAATGTGAGTAAATGCATCTGGACCACAACGTAAAAGTTTCATAGAAAAGTTCACAGACTAGTTAGTAAAAACCTCACTCCTTTTTTATAGTTTGATTCATGGTTCAATGAATGTATCCATGGGTAAACTATTATTGGCACAAGTAAAGTTTGCAAAGCACTTGTTTTTCATCAATTCCTGTTTAATTTTCTTGCTAATTATGGCCGCTAGTATCCTTTTTATTTTACTTACGGTTTCATTGTCTATTACGACATTATTTTTACATACTCGCGCATACCCATTTATGTACCACTTGAATTGTCTTGAAATGCTTCTCGCGCATATCCACTTCTATATCACTTGAATTTTCTCGGTACTCGAAAGAAATTTAACTTCTGACTATCATAGCAATGTAGGCATACATATCCAATAGTACTACCATTAACATTTGTTTCATAATTCAAAAATTTCTCTTTCCCGACATTCAATGCTACTATAACACCATCATGTACACACGCGATGTTTCAAAATTGAAGTTAGGTTAGTCTTCTGTCTTTTAATTCTCTAGAGACCGTCGAATGTCAAAACTTCAAATAGTACCAATTATCAAGTCTTGTGAGAGGTTTTGATAGACAGCTTCCTTTGGAGAGACAGTAATATATTTGGTTGGGTCTTGCAAAGCTTGGTTACCGACCAAGGGAGAAGAGAAAATGAGCAAAAGAGCACTATGATTCTCAAATGCAAAATGCCCATGTATATTAAACTGGGACGGCATGCACAGAGTGCATTTGAAAATTTTTTGTTTTTTCTACCTTTTTTTCCTAGGGATAGGCTAATTAAAATACCTCAGTTGATTAATTCGAAACTAAACACCAAAGTTAGTTGAAAGCTTTCTTCGAGGATTCTCAGAAAACCAAAGTTTTCTTACGAATTGAAAATAAAATAACTGAAAGTAAGGAGTGACATTAAAACTTAAAACGAACAGAAATTACTTCGTATATGAAAGGGACTGCTTCCTCGTGAACGCCCCGCTCTTTACGCTAAAGTTTTTTACTGTTTTAAAAATAGAGTTAAGAGAAAGAGTCGGACTTTAGCGTGAAGAGCGGGGCGCTGATGAGGAAGCAGCCCCTTTCATTTTTGAAGTAATTTCTGTTCGTTTTATGTTTTAATGTCACTCCTTACTTTAAGTTAAAAAACACTTGTTTTTATTTAATTTAATTTCTGAACGTTTTTTGAATTAATTCATGTTTTGATTTATGCTCTCCGCAGATGAATAATTAAAACGAAATTTGCGTTTTTTTTTTGGCTAAATGGTTTTCTCATAGTTTTGATCGAATTCTTGAGAAAAAAAAAGAAGCGCGGATGGAGGTCTAGTTGCCCTCCGATTTTTTGGTTACTTAAAAAGGCAACTAGAACTTTTATTTTTTTTGAATGTTTTTATTAGTAAAATTATTAGTAAAAATAAATGTTATTAGTTAAAGATATACGCAACTTACAAATTAGCTTATGTAAAGAAACTTCTGTATTTTCATATTTTTATTACATATATGAGGAGGTTCACCCCCTCGTCAGTACCTCACTCTTCACGCTAAAGCTTAAATTTTGTCCCAGTTTCTTAAGAATGACCCCTTAATAACAAAAGCCGTAGAATAAATAGTTGAAATTTCTAAAAATACTTTAGCGTAATGAGCGAGGTATTAGGAGGAGGAGAGCCCCTCATATGCGTAATAATTTCTGTTCCTTTTAACATAAATTATTACGGAATATTTACAGGAATTAATATTTACAGAAAATAATAACAGGAATATTCTGTTCCTTTCAGTTGAAAAACTTTGTCATATTTATTTTTCATTGTTTTTTTAAATAATGCTAGAAAATCCTGCGCTCCCTTCATGGAAATTTTCTTCCCCCATGACAAATTCATCCAAGAAAAGTTCCCCCGACATATCCCCCTCTTCTCAACCCCTGCCCCCAACCAAATGAAAACGCCCCAGAAAACGTCTGTACACTTCCCAATAACCATTACTATATGTAAGCACTGGTCAGTGTTAGTAATTTGTAGCCCCTCCCACGGGGATTGTGGGGGAGTAGGTCATCCCAAAAAACATAGTTGTAAGGATTTTCAACTACGCTGAATAAAATGGCTATCTCAGAATTTTGATCCGATGACTTTAGGAAAATAATTAGCGTGCGATGGGGGCCTAGGTGCCCCCCGATTTTTTGGTCAATTAGAAAGGACATTAGAACATTTCATTTCCGTTAGAATGATCCCTCTCGCAACATTCTAGGACCACTGGGTCGATACGATCACCCCTGGAAAAAAACACAACAACAAAAAGAACAAACAAATAAACACGCATCCGTGATCTGCCTTCTGACAAAAAACACAAAATTCCACATTTTTAAACAGTTCGTGGTAACGAGCTGTAGTAAGGAGCAACCAGGCTCAATAGTACCCAAAACTCTAAAAAAATGGAATTTTGATACCAATAGTTATATCAAAAGAATAGCATTTTAATGCTGGTTTTAAATATATAAGTTTCATCAAGATTAGTCTTGCCCATCAAAAGTTACGAGCCTGAAAAAATTTGCCTCATTTTAGAAAATAGGGGGAACACTCCCTAAAAGTCATACGATCTTAACAAAAATCACACATCAGATTCAGCATATCAGAGAACTTTGTTGTGGAAGTTTCAAGCCCCAATCTATAAAAACGTGGAATTTTGCATTTTTTGCCAGAAGACAAATCACGGATGCGTGTTTATTTGTTTTTTTCCCCAGGGGTGATCGTATCGACTCAGTGTTCCCATAATGTCGCGAAAGGGCTCATTCTAACGGAAATGATAATTTCTAGTACCCTGTTTAAGTGACCAAAAAATTGGAGGGCACCTAGGCCCCTTCCCACGGTCATTTTCCTCCAAAGTCATCGGATCAAAACACTGAGATGGCCATTTTATTCACCATAGTCCAAAAACCCAATAACTATGTCTTTGGGGACGACTTATTCCCCCGCAGTCCCCGTGGGAGGGGCTGCAAGTTACAATCTTTGACCTGTGTGTACATATAGTAATGTTTACTAAGAAGTGTACAGACGTTTTCAGGGGGATTTTTTTGGTTTGGGGGGATATTTGAGGGGGGAGGGTTACCGGGGAGGATTTTTCCATGGATGAACTTCTCATGGGGGAAGATACTTTCAATGGAGGGGGCGCAGGATTTTCTAGCATTATTTAAAAAAAACAATGAAAAAATAAACATGAAAAGTTTTTTTTTCTACTGAAAGTAAGAAGCAGCATTAAAACTTAAAACGAACAGAAATCGTTACGCATCTGAGGGGTCTACCTCCTCGTAATATCTCGCTCCTTACGCTATAGCATTTTTTGTAATTTCAACTATTTATTCTACGGCCTTTGTGATTCAGGGGTCATTCTTAAGGAATTGGGACAAAATTTAAGTTTTAATATCAAGAGCGAGGTATCGACGAGGGGTGAGCCCCCTCACATACGCAATAAAAACATACGAATATTGAAGTTCGCTACGTAATTTAATTCGTAAGCTACGTATATTTTTTACTTATGAAAACGTTCGTAAAAAGTTAAAAGTTATAGTTGCCTTTTTAAGTAATCAAAAAATAGGAGGGCAACTAGGTCTCCTCCCTCGCTCCTTATTTCTCAAAATCTTCCGATTAAAACTGTGAAAAAGCCATTTAGCCCCAAAAAATTAATATGCAAATTTCGTTTTAATTATATATATGTAGAGAGTCAAGATCAAACCATGCATTAATTCAAAGACGTCCAGAAATTAAACAAAAAAAAACAAGTTTTTTTAAATGAAAGTAAGGAGCGACATTAAAACTTAAAACGAACAGAAATTACTCCGTATATGAAAGGGGCTTTTCCTCCTCAACGACCCGCTCTTTACGCTAAAGTTTGCCTCTTTCTCTTAACTCTACATTTTAAAACAGTAAAAAACCTTAGCGTAAAGAGCGGGGCGTTGAGGAGAAAAAGCCCCTTTCATATACGGAGTAATTTCTGATCGGTTTAAGTTTTAATGTCGCTCCTTACTTTCACTTAAAAAAACTTTTTTTTTGTTTAATTGTAGATAGGAGCTTGAAACTACAGTAGGATTCTCTGATACGCTGAATCTGGTGGTGTAAATTTCGTTAAGGTTCTATGACTTTTACGGGTTGTTTCCTCCTCACCTGTGCTTCCAAACTTAAGTCTCTAGATTACGCACGAAAAATGCAGGATCAAAAATCCGTCGGCAATCCTTCAATTCGTCGCAATCCAAGTTTCTACCACCAGTCACGATCCGGTAGGGCAACGGGGAAGAAGCTACGGGGTTCTGCTCCACCTCAAGGTTTGTCGCTTGACCTAAATCTCTTGACTTGTCTAGTTCTTCACCGTACCGCATTATTAGGTATTTTGGATATTTACATCTACCAAGCTCCAAATACTTTTTACAAAGGTGCTGTCTATGTGTGGTAACACTTTTAAGATGTATACCTCGCTTTGATTTAATTTTCCTCATGATTTCGGCTTTGTGTGCACAACTTTACTGAAGACTCCTGACTATTTCTTATTTCTAGGTTTCTCCATTGCATTGAACTAATTTATGAAAATTTCACACTCTATTAACGAGCAGGTGATTATACCAGCTTGTCATTTTGGTCTCTAGGGGGTATTATCGGCGATCTGAAAAGATTCTTTCTGGCAACCGACTTGTAAAAATTTCAGGTAGCTGAATATATTCTAGGGGACTGTTAGAAAACAGGAAAATAAATCGAAAAATGGTTCCAACCATATTACAGGTTATTGTCTTCTGCTCATGATAGTACCGATTTTGTTCTAAAAGCAATATCCTTTATCGAGTATACTTGTGAAAAAGACCTAGACATTTTCTAAGATTTCTAAGCAATTAGAGGAAATAGAGCAAAATCCTTTCAAACATTTTGTAGCATTTTTAAGAAGCTATGGCCTGATATTAAAAGCGGCATCTTCCGCCAATGAATACTTGAGTACTTTTTAAATATAAATTTTCAATTTAACATGGGATTTTCGAGTTCCATCAGTTCACTTAATCACGGCCTTAAAAACAATTAAGATGTAAACGTTTATTCTTCCGATGCAGAAATAATACTGAAGTGGTTGGTATGATCCCTCAAGTCACGCAAGATTACGTCACCCTCAATAAATTTAATAAATCACGCAAGGGAAGCAATGCGCCTTGAGGGAATCGTCGTTGAACTTCTTCGTCATCGTTCATTGCTTCTATTCATTTCAGAACTTCGTTTACTTTAGAAAGAAAGGAGTAGTGGCTATGTGTGTGCCTAAGACCAGTGCGCCCTCATTTCTAGAATATAATTTTTTGTGGCAGGGGTATTCTTATTAACTTTGGAGTAGGCCCATTTGATCAGAAATTGAAACTTGTAGTTCTTTTTTTAAGAATCAAAAGTGATCAATGGGCTATTAGCCAAACACCCCACCTTCCCAAGAGACTTTCAATCAAAGTTTTAAGTCAGCCACTTTGTTCAAAATAGTTCAAAGGGCAAGAACCTCCCACTCGGTCCCAGGGTAATGGCCATCAGTACACTTTTCATTTTTATCTAACGCCATTTTCGAGGGGAGTCAGGCCTTTTTTTTTAAATCACCATAAATTCCCTTTCGCAATATACTTTTATTTTTAAGACAAACCGATATAATAGCTACCATTCCTGAATCAGTGGCAGATGAAATTTTTTTTTTAATTAGGCAGTTTTTTTTAAAGACACGTTTATTAACTTTTGGTTACTATGGGCTGTGGTTCGCTCTTTACTAGGTTGCAACTGCTGCTGCAACCATGCTCTTCGTTAGCTCTACAGTCCTTGAAGCTAAAGACAGCCCCAAAGAAAATATCTAGTTACCGCTTATGTACCTTTTAAGCTTAGAACGCAGCAGATATGTTGAATTGAATAGAAAACACAAATAAAGAGTATTCAGTGGGAGATTTCGCCAGTACTTATAAACTCACAATGACAAATATATACTACAGGGTTTTGTGGTCCAGCTAAGGGTGTGGGAGGGGGGACTCCCTGCTCTGAAAAGCCAAGGTCTTTGGAACTCCTCGGAACTTTAGGTGTCTATAGAGTCTTAATTTAGCTTATTTGTCCACGTATGTCGGCATACTGGACGATTTTGTCGGCCCACTATTTATTTTCCCTTACAAACTCAAAACCCTAGCTTCGACTCTGACGGGGTTGTCGAAGCTCAATTCTATAATTAAAGCTTTAGATTAGTTTCCTCCATGTCGCAGTGATAAATTTCTATTTAAAGATATATTTGTCTTGTTAAACCAGTTCTTACTGCTTGCCATGTATCATATAGGTAACAACTTGATTTCTGTCTATATATCGGATTGCACAATTACTAATTGTGGCAAAATACAACAAAACTGGATTCTACCTTTCTTAACAAAGAATCCGTAAACACGGTAAACAGCTGACAAAACCAGCCGTCACAGGCTTCAGTAATGGAATTAAATACAAAAATTGAGCTTTCCAATTAAAAGTTAAGAGCAACATCAGAGGTTATCCATAACAATTAACTTTAAATCAGCAGAGAAATGGGGGGGGGGGGTACTACTAGCACTGGTACTGCTACTACTACCACTTACCATTACTACCAATAGTACCACTGCTACTATTATTTCTACCGCTACAAACACTTAAACCTTACAATAAAAGTTTATCAGTGCATTGCATAAAGCTTTTTGAATTTGTAGCAAGTATCACCAGTTGTCTTTCCCTTAACTCTTAATTTTGACTCTTTCTCTTAGCTCTACTTTTTAAAACAGTCAGAAACTTTAGCGTAAAGAGCGGGGCATTGAGGAGGAAAAGCCCCTTTCATATACGGAGTAATTTCTGTTCGTTTTAACTTTTAATGTTGCTCCTTACTTTCATTTAAAAAAAACTCTTTTTTTTATTTAATTTCTGGACGTTTTTGAATTAATGCATGTTTTGATCTTGGCTCTCCGCAGATAAATAATTAAAACAAAATATGCATATTAATTAATTGCAATTAATCGGAAGATTTTGTGAAAAAAGGAGCGAGGGAGGAGGCTCAGTTGCCCTCAAATTTTTTGATTACTTAAAAAGGCAACTAGAACTTTTAATTTTTTACAAACGTTTTGATTTGTAAGAAATATACGTAACTTACGAATTAAGCTACGCAACGAACTTCTATATTCTAATGTTTTTATTCCGTATATGAGGGGGTTCAACCCTCGTTGATACCTCGCTCTCTACACTAAAACTTACATTTTGTCCCAATTCCTTAAGAATGACCTCTGAATCACAAAGGCCGTAGAATAAATAGTTGAAATTACTAAAAATACTTTAGCGTAAAGAGTGAGGTATAACGAGGAGGTAAACCCCTCATATGCGCAATAATTTTTGTTCGTTTTAAGTTTTGATGCTGCTCCTCACTTTCAGTAGAAAAAACTTTTCATATTTATTTTTTCATTGTTTTTTTTCAAATAATGCTAGAAAATCCTACGCCCCCTTCATTGAAATTCTCTTCCCCCATGAGAAGTTCCTCCATGGAAATATCCTCCCACATAACCCCCCAAACTCTCCCCCCTAAAGCAAGAAAAGAAATCCCCCTGAAAACGTCAGTACACTTCCCAGTAACTGTTATTATATGTAAACATAGGTCAAAGTTTGTAAATTGCAGCCCCTCCCACAGGGACTGCGGGAGAGTAAGTTGTCCCTAAATACATAGTTGTTAGGTTTTTCGACTATGATGAACAAAATGGCTATCTCAGAGTTTTGATCCGGTAGCTTTTGGAAAAAATTAGCGTGGGAGGGGGCCTAGGTGCCCTCCAATTTTTTTGGTCACTTATAAAGGGCACCAGAACTTGTAATTTCTGTTAGAATGAGCCCTCTCGCGACACCCTAGGATCAATCAGTCGATACGATCACCCCTGGGAAAAAAACTAACAAAAATCAAATAAACACGCATCCGTGATCTGTCTTCTGGCAAAAAATGTGAAATTCTACATTTTTGTAGATAGGGGCTTGAAACTTCTACAATAAGGTCCTCTGATACACTGAATCTGATGGTGTGATTTTCGTTAAGATTGTACGACTTTTAAGGGGTTTCTCTCCCTATTTTCTAAAATGAAGCAAATTTTCTCAGTCTCGTAACTTTCAATTGAGAATTGAATTGAATAACTCAGGTATTCAATTGAATAACTGATCTTGATGAAACTTATATATTTAATTTCAGCATTAAAATGCGATTCTTTTGATGTAACTATTGGTATCAAAATTAAATTTTTTAGAGTTTTGGTTACTATTGAGCCGGGTTGCTCCATACTACAGTTCGTTACCATGAACTGTTTGACAATAGAGCATGTTTCATTATGTAACTGGGGCTGGTATGTAATTTGGCTCGAGTGGCCTCCATTTTCGAAAAAAATCGCTTTATCTTAGCCTCTATGTGATGATGACAATGTGCATCTTGCTGAATCGTTGCGGCCTGTCCAAACAGTGGTAAAATTCATATATTATTTGCAAGACTACTGTACAAGCCACCTTAGCTTTCTGTCAATATTTGCGACTATCAAAATGCTACCAAATGAATATTCGCAAGAAGATAGGAACTGACAAGACTCGGAATACGAATCCAGGCTGATGGTGGAAGATGTACCTACCTAGTATTTTTTCCTTCTGAATTCAAACTCCACTTATATGTCCAAATTCTGCTATTATACACAAGTTCCACTCATGATAAAAAAACACTCTCATAATTTTGACTACTTTCTTTTTATTGTGACTAATATAATTTCAAGCAATTAAATATATTTTAGACATAACTTTTCCAACAGCAGAGATATTTTGCAAGGCAATGATTTTTTCCTTTCTTTCAAGACTTAAGGCCGTGATTAAGTGAACTAATGGAACTCGAAAATCCCATGTTAAGTTGAAAATTTATATTTAAAAAGTACTCAAGTATTCATTGGCGGAAGATGCCGCTTTTAATATTAGGCCATAGCTTCTTGAATATGCTACAAAATGTTTGGAAGGATTTTACTCTATTTCCTCTAATTGCTTAGAAATCTTAGAAAATGTCTAGGTCTTTTTCGCAGGTGTACTCTATAAAGGATAATGCTTTTCGAACAAAATCGGTTATATCATGAGCAGAAGACAATAACCTGTAAGATGATTGGAACCATTTTTCGATTTACTTTCCTGTTTTCTAACAGTCCCTTAGAATATTTTCAGCTACCTGAAATTTTTACAAGTCGGTTGCCAGAAAGAATCGTTTCAGATCGCCGATAATACCCCATAGAGACCAAAATGACAAGCTGGTATAATCAGCTGTTTGTTAACAGAGTGTGAAATTTTCATAAATTACTAGCTGGTGGTGCACTTCGCGCACCCCCAAGCCCCCCCTCGAGCGCGTAAGTCGTTACGCGCCATATTAGTTAAGCGCCATTGTAGTTGTGTCCCTGCGTCCCACCTGTGAATATAGATAGATTTATATATGTGTTTCAAACTACGTAAAAATTGCGAATATACAACATTCTTGGCTTTCCCATTGTCTGTGCATATACAAAGCCGTATGTACTAATAATGACGTCATATGCAAACGATCTTTTTACAAACAAACAAACATGCATACACACAACTCGTTTTTATATAGATAGATAGATAGATAGATACAATACAAATTAACTGCGTAAAACTTGCGAATATACAACATTCTTCGCTGTCCAATTGTCGCTGCATATAAATAGATTGTCAGGTTTACCGACCCTCGAACATGCAACGTACAATTGTCCATGGGATAAACAATCAGTATTAAGATCTATACCACATTTTTCTAATGATTGACCTTGAGCTTTGTTAATGGTGATTGCAAATGCTAATCGAATTGGGAATTGCAATCTTTTAAATTGAAAAGGCAGATCCGTTGGAATCATGGGAATGCGAGGAATAAGAACAGCCTCACCCTCAAAAGGTCCTGTCAAGATTGTGGCCTCTATTAGGTTTTCCATTGTTTTTTTTACGGCAAGTCGCGTGACAATGCAAAGCTTTGGTGGGTTGATATTTCTTAAAAGTATTATTGGTACGCCTATTTTTAGTTGTAGCACGTGTGGTGGAAACCCTGAAAGATCCACGGAATTTAAAAATTCAGATGGATAATTAACCGCTTCATTTGGTTCCAAAACTGTGTCGACTGACTTGTAAAGGACTGCCTGGTCTCGAATCTTGGTCAAAACAATATTGTTGATTTCGTGGACGTCTATATTTTTGGGTGTGAGAATCGCTCTTTCACTTAGCCATTTATTATTTTTATTATTTCTTAGAATATTCGGAAATACTTTTTCAATCAATTCATTTTTGGACGTCACTAAATTACAGAAATCAGCAGGTAGTTGTATACGTCCTGAAATTGAGTCTACTGGGAGCTTTCCGTTTCCAATTGCCAGCAATTGATCTGAAAATGTTTGACCAGAGTCATCGTTTTGCAATCGGACACGCATATTTGTAGTTAATTTTAATGTTTTTACGTGTTCCCATAAATTAGAATTGTTCAGGCAAGCATTCATTTCGTCTGCAGGAGTTGATCTAGGTATTATAGGTAATATTTGCCTGAAATCTCCCGCAAGCAATATTAATGTGCTGCCAAAGGGTTTCGACTTCCCTCGCAAATCTTTCAAGCATTGATCCAGAGCCTCGAGCAATTTTTTGTGTGCCATTGTGCACTCATCCCAAATAATAAGTTTGCATTGCTGCAATACTTTACCCATCCCAGATGATTTGGAAATATTGCACGTGGGAGTTTCTGTAGAATGCAAATTCAGAGGCAATTTCAAAGCGGAATGAGCAGTTCTTCCACCAGGCAGCAATGTTGCGGCTATTCCGGACGACGCAATTGCCAACGCTATATCATTTTTTGATCGAATTGATGCCAGAATCAGTTTTATCACAAACGTTTTACCAGTACCTCCTGGCGCATCCAAAAAGAAAATTTCTCCAACGTTGTTATCGACACAGTGCATTATCGTATCATAAATGTCTTTTTGTTCCGACGTTAACTTGGAAATGTTATTTTGTACATACGACAATAGATCACTCGTACTAACTTTGTTCACGATCCAATTCTACACATGTCGAAACAGCAGCGATACGGTTAGGTGAAGGCATTCCCAAATCCTGAAGAGGTTTGTTTGCCATACGTACGCACAAATCTTCTATAATAACTAAAGCGTAGTTATAAATTTCTGATGTAAAATCAAAAGTCATATCTGACGTCTCTAACTGTTTTCGATGGAGTATATTTTCGGACATTTTTGACTTATATTTTTCCCATAACTCTGTAGGAGCTGATGGAGAGCAAGTTGTTAAAATGATGCCAAACAAAGCACGAATTTGACTTGGGGTTGACGTTTCGCACGTGTCATTGATGCAGTTATCCCAGTGTTGGTCATTCTCCAATAAATTCAGAGCTTGGCATGCACTACGGTAAGTGTCATGTATAGTACCGTTTACAGTTCTCAAATACTCAAAGGATTTCGGACCGGGTACATTCACCAAAAGCAGGCGTAGAAAGAAGCATTCATGTTGATTGGGGTGAACGGTGTAGAGTCTTCCTATCGTGGTATCTCTGAAGATGGTAGGTTGGCCGTCGACTGACTTACCCTGTTTTCGACGTTCAAATACTTTATTTTTAGTATTCCACGTGTAATACGAAGGCACTTCAGTATTCAGCAGTTTTTTTGCAAAAGAATCATTTTTGCAAAGCGAAAAGAAAGCGGTTAACTTTGTATCCGGTGGATTCAGGGCTCTTTGTTGCACGTTGGTTTCCGAGAAATAAACACGTTGACCATTCTGTAAATGTACCGCTAAGTGAACAACAGCTGGACTACGTTCATGTATCGGAAATGAAAGAATTCGCCGAACAGCTTCATTACTGCTTATGTATCTTCCAGCCTGATATTGTACGATTTCGTCGATATCTTTGATTTCGGGCTGCAAGCCAAAAACTGCCATGTCACTGCCTTTGTTGACGTATTTACATATGTATTTGATTGCCTTTACGGAGTTACAGTATTCAACGTTTATGTGTGCATTAAATGTTTTTGATAATAATGGGGAATATGGAACAACCCACTGGTTATCTACTTCGATGGTGGTACCGTTACGCTTCTTTATTATTGCTGTTTTAGCGCCATCTTCAGTAGATCTTCTTCTATATTGTGGGTAACCATCATTGCCAGTAATTGTGCTGGATGCTAAAAGTCGAGGATATTGCTTTGTGCACCTTCCTTTGGCCATGCATGGTGAATTTTCGTTCAGTGTACCGCAAGGTCCATATATCATATTTTTTACAATAATATCATGTAACCCCTTATCGACATTTTCATCAGGTATTTCAGCGGAAATCACATCATCAATTTCGTTCGAAGTAATTTTTTATGTAGCCAGATTAGTATATGTGCGTGTGGCAAACCTCGTTTTTGCCATTCCACTGAGTACATCCAGCATCGCACTGACCCAAACACTTCAAGTTTTACTATGTAGTTTATCAGTGATTTCAACTTTTGCCGGAAGACACGGGCCGTAATGTCATGTCTATGAACCGCCGATTGTCCTTGAAGTAAAAGCTGCAGTATCTCGTCCCAAGATTGATTACATTTAAATGTAATAAATAAATTTGGACGACCATAGAGACGAACATACGCAAAAGCATCTTGAGCATATTCATGCATATGACGGGGACTGCCAGCATATGACGAAGGTAAAATTGTTAATCTTCCAACGTTTGTGGTATTACCGTCATTTATAACTGCATCTCGCAAATGAATGTATTTTTTAGAGCGGAGCTTGGTCTGATTCAGGTGGATATATAGCAAACGTTCTGATTCAATTTTAGCATACATATCAACGACGAATTTGTGAAACAATTCACAGCATTTTAAAATATAATTTTCTTCATCCTGCCGAATCATTAGTCTACAGAAATAATAATGCATTGCACTGCATTTCTTATTCATTTCTTTGTTAGTGGCTGGATTCATCAATTTAATATTAAAGTGATAGCCGTCGGCTCCATCCCAAAAAATGATAGGATATTGTAGGGCATCGTAGCATCGATGAGTTTCAGCAATTCTTAACAACTGAGCGTTACGCTTATGAAGAATAATATCTCGAGGTAAAAACTGATCACCGACCATAACGATTGCCACTTCGTCGATAGTTGGAGCATTGTATCTACGCACATGTTGGCCAGGAGGCGTTTTCTCAGCGGAAATAACAATTTTATGCGTATCAGTAGGCATCAAATCGATGGCTGTTTTGAACAGACGCACTAAATTATTATTTTCGTGGAAAAGATGTTTCAATTGGGAAACGATTGTCCTTTCAACGTTGGGAGAAATTTCGCAACGTGCATTCAATTCAGAATTTCTATCACTGATGAAGTACAATTGTAAAAATTTATGATTCTCGCCTGAGAATGGTAGAAGGAACCCTGCTCTATGATAAATTTGCCCTTTTACTTTGAAAGTAGACATAAATTGACCTGGATTTTCGATTTGGGCTCCAAACGACGTCATTTGGAAACATGAGATGTATTTTCTGATTTGTGACAAAAAACGCTTAGATTCTGACGTAGTTCCAGTAAGGAAAGTCTTCAATGGCTCTGGTGGTGCAGCCAATAGAGGAAGTTTAACTTTTCCTGAGGCGCAACACATTCCCATTGTTTCACCATTGAATTTCAAGGCCTTGCAATAGGGACAAATTTTAGACATTGTCCCGATTTGAACACATCTACTCAAGCTATAATCATCAACTGGGCTGTACCTGATTGCCAGGCGATAACTTTCAGGTTGCTCTGATTCCTCGGCACGCTTTCTTTTCTTACTTTCTCTATCAGCAGCAAGCCTGATTTCTTGCTGTTCTTGTGATTCCTCGGCACGCCTTCTTTTTTCACTTTCTCTTTTAGCAGCAAGTCTGGTTTCATGGTGCTCTGGTAGTTCCTCGGCACGCCTTCTTTTTTCACTTTCTCTTTTAGCAGCAAGTCTGCTTTCGCGTTGCTCTGGTAGTTCCTCGGCACGCTTTCTGTTCTTTCTTTCTCTATCAGCCTCAAGCCTGTTTCCTTGCTGTTCTTTTGATTCCTCGGCACGCTTTCCTTTCTGACTTTCTCTATCAGCAGCAAGTTTTTTGGCATAGACTCTTTGAGCATCTTCCTCGGCTGTTGCCATTGTAAGTTCATCAGTCATTTTAAAGTTAAACATTAATAGATTTCTACGTGAACACATGTCTTAAATATCTTTAATGACGTCACCGTCATAACAAAAATGACGACAACTAACTTCATGACGTCAGTCAACACACAAACATGACGTCACCTGACAGACACATCCACAGACAACTTATTTTTATATATATAGATAGATTTCAATGCAATGAAGAAATCTAAAAATTAGAAATAGTCAGGAGCCTTCAGTAAAGTTGTGCACACAAAGCCGAAATCATGGGGAAAATTAAATCAAAGCGAGGTATACATCTTAAAAGTGTTACCACACATAGACAGCACCTTTGTAAAAAGTATTTGGAGCTTGGTAGATGCAAATATCCAAAATACCTAATAATGCGGTACGCCGAAGAACTAGACAAGTCAAGAGATTTAGGTCAAGTGACAAACCTTGAGGCGGAGCAGAACCCTATAGTTTCTTCCCCGTTGCCCTACCGGATCGTGACTGGTGGAAGAAACTTGGATTGCGACGAATTGAAGGATTGCCGACGGATTTTTGATCCTGCATTACTCATGAGCGATCTAGAGACTAAAGTTTGGAAGCACAAGTGAGAGGGAAACAACCCCTAAAAGTCATGGAACCTTAACGAAATTTACACCATCATATTCAGTGTATCAGAGAATCCCACAGTAGAAGTTTCAAGCTCCTATTTACAATTAAACAAAGAAAAAAGTTTTTTAAGTGAAAGTAAGGAGCGACATTAAAACCTGAAACGATCAGAAATTACTCCGTATATGAAAGGGGCTTTTCCTCCTCAACGCCCCGCTCTTTGCGCTAAGGTTTTTTACTATTTTAAAATGTAGAGTTAAGAGAGAGAGTCAAACTTTAGCGTAAAGAGCGGGGCGTTGATAAGGAAAAGCCCCTTTCATATACGGAGTAATTTCTGTTCGTTTTAAGCTTTAATGTCGCTCCTTACTTTCATTTAAAAAAAACTTGGTTTTTTTTCTGGGCGTTTTTGAATTAATGCATGGTTTGATCTTGGCTCTCCGCATATAAATAATTAAAACGAAATTTGCATATTGATTTTTTGGGGCTAAATGGCTTTTTCATAGTTTTAATAGGAAGATTTTGAGAAAAAAGAAGCGAGGGAGGAGGCCTAGTTGCCCTCCAATTTTTTGATTACTTAAAAAGGCAACTATTACTTATAATTTTTACGAACGATTTCGTAAGTAAAAAATATAGGTAACTTACGAATTAAATTACGTAGTGAACTTCAATATTCGTATGTTTTTATTGCGTATATGAGGGTGCTCACATTTCGTCGATTCCTCGCTCTTCTAAAGCTGTCGTCGACACTAAAGCTGTTGAAATTACTAAAATACTTTAGCGTGAAGAGCGAGGTATTGCGAGGAGGTAAACCCATCATATGCGTAAATTCGTTTTAAGTTTTAATGCTGCTTCTCACTTTCAGTAGTAAAAAACTTTTCATATTTATTTTTTCATTGTTTATTTAAATAATGCTAGAAAATCCTGCGCCCCCTCAATTGAAAGTCTCTTCCCCCATGAGAAGCTCCTCCATGGAAAGATCCTCCCCGTTAACCCTCCCCTCTCAAATATCCCCCCCAAACCAAAAAAATCCTCCTGAAAACGTCTGTACACTTCCCTGTAACCATTACTACATGTAAATACAGGTCAAAGTTTGTAACTTGCAGCCCCTCCCACGGGGACTGCGGGGGAGTAAGGCGTCCCCAAAGACATAGTTATTGAGTTTTTCGATTATGGTGAATAAAATGGTTATCTCAGAATTTTGATCCGGTGACTTTGGGGAAAAATGAGCGTGGGAGGGGGCTTAGGTGCCCTCCAATTTTTATGATCACTTAAAAAGGGCACTAAAACTTTTAATTTTCGTTAGAATGAGCCCCTTCGCGACATTATAGGACCACTGAGTCGATACGATCACCCCTGGGAAAAAAAACAAATAAACACGCATCCATGATTTGTCTTCTGGCAAAAAATGCGAAATTCCTGATGCAAACCGTGATTTGTCCTGATGCAAACACGCATCCGTAATTTGTCTTCTGGCAAAAAATGCAAAATTCTGAGATAGCCATTTTATTCAGCGTAGTCGAAAATCCTTATAACTATGTTTTTTGGGACGACTTACTCCCCCGCAGTCTCCGTGGGAGGGGCTACAAGTTACAAACACTGACCAGTGCTTACATATAGTAATGGTTATTGGGAAGTGTACAGACGTTTTCAGGGGCGTTTTCATTTGGTTGGGGGCAGGGGTTGAGAAGAGGGGGATATGTTGGGGGAACTTTTCATGAAGGAATTTGTCATGGGAGAAGAAAATTTCCATGAAGGGAGCGCAGGATTTTCTAGCATTATTAAATAAAAACAATGAAAAAATAAATATGACAAAGCTTTTTCAACTGAAAGGAACAGAATATTCCTGTTATTATTTTCCTGTAAATATTAATTCCTGTAAATATTCCGTAATAATTTATGTTAAAAGGAACAGAAAATATTACGCATATGAGGGGCTCATCTCCTCCTAATACCTCCCTCTTTACGCTGAAGTATTTTTAGAAATTTCAACTATTTTTTCTACGGCTTTTGTGATTCAGGGGTCATTCTTAAGAAATTGGGACACAATTTAAGCTTTAGCGTGAAGAGCAAGGTACTGACGAGGGGGTGAGCCCCCTCATATCTATATATATATAAAAATAAGTTGTCTGTGTGTGTGTGGGTCTGTCTGTCGGGTGACGACATTTTTGTGTGTCGACTGACGTCTTGTTTTCAACTGACGAAATTACAGACCGGGACATCGGGACTCAAATGATTACCGGGACACCGGCACATCTATCTATCTATGTATATAAAAATAAGTTGTCTGTGTGTGTGTGGGTCTGTCTGTCGGGTGACGTCATGTTTGTGTGTCGACTGACGTCTTGTTTTCAACTGACGAAATTACAGACCGGGACATCGGGACGCAAATGACGACCGGGACACCGGCACATAGGGAATATAAATGACGACACTCAAAGAGAAAGCGACCGGGACAAAAGGAATGTTCGATTAGCAATCACCATCAACAAAGCACCGGGACACAAATGACGACCGGGACACAGGGAATATAAATGACGACCAGGACATAAGTAAAAAAAACTAAAAAACTAAAAAAAGGTAAAAACTACAAAAAACTAAAAAGAAAAAAAAAAACTAAAAACTAATAAAAAAACTAAAAAAGCTAAAAAGCTAAAAGAACTAAAAAAGAAAAAAAAATAAAAGAGGAAAAAAAATGAAAAATAAAGGAGAAAAACAAAACTAAAAAAACGAATGTATATACAGACCGGGACACCGGGATACAAATGACGACCGGGACACAGGGACACAACTACAACGGGGACGCCGGAGGGCACAGGGGGATATAAATGACGACCGGGACACCGGGACACAAGGATTATAAATGACGCCCCGGACACTCAAAGAGAAATCACAGACTGGGACACCGGGACACAAATGACGACCGGGACACAGGGAATATAAATGACGACCGGGACACAGGGGCACAACAGGGACACGACCGGGGGCACAGGGGGATATATAAATGACGACGGCGACACAGGGAATGGTCGATTAGCAATCACCATCAAAAAAGCTCAAGGGCAATCATTAGAATCATGAGGTATAGATCTGTATACGGATTGTTTTCCCATGGACCATTATATGTTGCATGTTCAAGAGTCGGTAAACCTGACAATCCATTTATATGCACAGACATTGGGACAGCAAAGAATGCTGTATATTCGCAAGTTTTACGTAGTTAAAAACATATATATATATATATATATATATATATGCCTGGAAATATTTAAAGGACATTTATCCATTAATATATATATATATATATATATATATATATATATATATATATATATATATATATATATATATATATATATATATATATATATATATATATATATATATATATATATATATATATATATATATATATCTATATATATATATATAAATAAGTTGTCTGTCTGTGTGTCTGTCTGTCTGTCAGGTGAAGTCATGTTTCTGTGTCGACTGACGTCATGAAGTTAGTTGTCGTCATTTTTGCTATGACGGTGACGTCATTAACGGTATTTAAGACATTTGTTCACGGAAAAATGTTTAATTGTAAAATGACTGAAGAACCTACAATGGCAACAGCCGAGGAAGCTGCTCAAAGAGTTTATGCCAAAAAACTTGCTGCTGATAGAGAAAGTAAGAAAAGAAAGCGTTCCGAGGAATCACAAGAACAGCAAGAAAACAGGCTTGCGGCTAAAGAACGCAAAACCGCGCAGTTAGATGAAAATCCACCTGGACAGCGAGAGTCAAAACATATCAAAACTGAAAATGATAGCGATGATGATTGGGTATGGGATTTTGACTTGGATAAGGTCAACAATGCCTACCAGATTTTAAGTTAAAAAAACAAAGGTTCGTCGATATGTACTTCATAGTGACGCTGAAAAATAAAGAAGAAAAAGAAAACTGAAAAAAGAAAAAAGGTAAAAAACTAAAAAAAAACTAAAAAGAAAAAACACTCAAAGAGAAATTACAGACCGGGACACAAATGACGACCGAGACAGAGGGAATATAAGTGACGACCGGGAACCTCAAAGAGAAATTAAAGACTGGGACACCCGGACACAAATCACGACCGGGACACAGGGAATATAAATGACGACCGGGACACAGGGACACAACTACAACGGGGACGCCGGGGGCACAGGCGGGATATATAAATGACGACCGGGACACAGGGATTGTTCGAATAGAAATTACAAACTGGGACACCGGGACACAAATGACGACCGGGACACAGGGAATATAAATTACGACCGGGACACAGGGACACATCATTAGAATAATGAGGTATAGATCTGAATACGGATTGTTTTTCCCATGGATAATTATATGTTGCATGTTCAAGAGTCAGTAAACCTGACAATTTATTTATATGCACAGACAATGGGACAGCGAAGAATGTTGTATATTCGCATGTTTTACGTAGTTAAAAACATATATTTATATACATCTCTATTCACAGGTGGGACACAGGGACACAACTACAATGGCGCGTAACTAATATGGCGCGTAACGACTTACGCGCGCGGGGGGGCTTGGGGGGGGCGCGAAGCGCCCCACCAACTAGGTTTTGGGGTGGCGCGAAGCGCCACCCCAACAGCTAGTATATATATATATATATATATATATATATATATATATATATATATATATATATATATATATATATATATATATATATATATATATATATATATATATATATATATCTACAAAGTTACCAATACCATCTTGCTGGACATTCAATCTTACCTGTTGAAAATGTCCGTGACCTTGGTGTTCATTTTGATTCTGGTCTTAGGTTTGACAAGCATGTCTCTGAAGTAACTCGTAAGGCAAACTATCAGCTATTATGTCTTAGACGGAATTTCCGTAAGTTTAATCTCCGTTCATTCATTGCCATTTATATATCAACAGTTCGACCTATACTCGAATACAATTCGTCAGTATGGTATCCGTTGAATAAAAATGACAGAGCAAGGGTTGAAAAAATACAGCAAAGAGCAACTAAGCTTGTACCTTATTTGAAACATTTGCCGTATGAAAATAGACTGCACAGGCTAGGATTGTCAAGTCTTCAATTCCGAAGGGATAGGGCAGACATTATTAACACATTCCCTATAATCAAAGGCATTGATAATTTAAGTACATCACAGTTCTTCACATTTAATGACACTAACAGGACCCGTTATCACCCACATAAATTGTACCCCTCACTTTCAAAAAGGAAAATAGGCCAACATTCATTTTACAGCAGGGTGTGGAAGCCATGGAATGACCTTCCACCTAAAACATTTCTAACAGATGACATAAATAAATTCAAAACAAGACTAGCAGAAACAAATTTTCAAAGTAAATCATTTTTAAAATAATTTATAGTATTATTTGTCAGTGTTTGTTGTAGTCGTTATTTTCATCGATTTATATGTGTGTACTATGTTGTGTATTATGTTGTCATAACTTCTATTTATTATATTTATTGCGACAAGCTTGAAAGCTTACCGTATTTGGTATTAATAAATAAATAAATAAATATCTATCTATATTCACAGGTGGGACATAGGGACACAACTACAATGGCGCGTAACTAATATGGCGCGTAACGACTTACGCGCACGGGGGGGCTTGGGAGGGGGCGCAAAGCGCCCCCACCAACTAGGTAGTATGTTATAAAAATATGAGAATACAGAAGTTCGTTACGTAAGCTAATTTGTAAGTTACGTATATCTTTAACTAATAAAAATTTATTTTTACTAATAATTTTACTAATAAAAACATTCATAAGAAATTATAAGTTCTTGTTGCCTTTTTAAGTAACAAAAAAATCGGAGGGCAACTAGACCTCCATCCCCGCTCCTTTTTACTCAAAATCATTCGATCAAAACTATGAGAAAGCCATTTAGCCGAAAAAAATAAATAGGCAAATTTCGTTTTAATTATTCATCTGCGGAGAGCATAAATCAAAACATGCATTGATTCAAAAACGGTTAGAAATTAAATTAAATAAAAACAAGTGTTTTTAACTTAAGTAAGGAGTGACATTAAAACATAAAACGAACAGAAATTACTTCATATATGAAAGGGGCTGCTTCCTCGTCAACGCCCCGCTCTTCACGCTAAAGTCCGACTCTTTCTCTTTAAAACAGTAAAAAACTTTAGCGTAAAGAGCGGGGCGTTAACGAGGAAGCAGTCCCTTTCATATACGAAGTAATTTCTGTTCGTTTTAAGTTTTAATGTCACTCCTTACTTTCAGTTATTTTTTTTCAATTTAATTCGTAAGAAAACTTTGGTTTTCTAAGAATCCTCGAAGAAAGCTTTCAACTAATTTTGGTGTTTAGTTTCGAATTAATCAACTGAGGTATTTTATATAGCCTATCCCTAGGAAAAAAAGCGGAAAAAACAATAAATTTTAAAATGCACTCTATGCATGCCGTCACAGCTTCATATACATGGGCATTTTGTACTTGAGAATGATAGTGCTCTTTTGCTCATTTTCTCTTCTCCCTTGGTCGGTAACCAAGCTTTGCAAGACGCAGTCAAATATATTACTATTCCTCGGCTGAAGCATCTTGCCAAAGGAAGCTGTCAATCAAAACCTTTGACAAGACTTGATAATTGGTGCTATTTCAAGTTTTGACAATCGTCGGTCTCTAGAGAATTAAAAGACAGAAGGCTAACCAAACTTCAATTTTGAAGCTCGATGTTTTCAAGTTCACTTAATCACGGCCTTAAGGTCAATCTCCGAGGTTTGAAGCCAATGCTATTTTCCTATAGCAGTGAAATGCGTATTAACAACAAACACGACTAGATTCTTTAATGAAAAAATTACTGTGGTTTCATTGAAAGCTTTAACATGAATAGACCGAACAAATTTGCATTTTTTTCTTTAGAGCTTCATAAAAAACTAATTAGTGGGGAGACCTCTAATTTTTAAAAGTAGTAATAAAATTACTTTTAGAAGACGTAGAGAATTGTAAAGTAGCCTCTCTATTTGCCACAAGATTTCAAAATTTCTGGCCGTGAATTTTTTTTTATTATCATCAGTTTCCTTTCAAATTTGCCATTTAAGATATTCTTCCTTTACTATTTAAAAGGGTTGTACTAATCATACAGCCTTGATTTTTGTGTCGTTTTGTAGATCTTATACCGATAAATAATTCCAAAGATTCTCAAGTTTGTAGTTATGAGAGATGATTTTTAGCATTAATTCTTAGTATTTAAGATTTCCTTCTTTTTCATTGGCTTAAGCACTCCTTGAGGGGTTTGCCAGAATATCATTACGAATGTTGACATCTCCCTAGCATTACGACCAGATTTAAAAGGAAGTTGAAAACATATATTGTTGAGGCAACAACATTGGTGTTGTTGCCAATATAATTGGCAGCAACACCTTGAGGCAATAACATTTTTAACAGTTCATACGAATTGGAATTTGTTAGGTTACAAAGCTGTTACAAAGCAGATAACATTATTGGCCTTTAAAAGTAAAGAAACACCGATTGTACGCCTATAAAATGTATGAACGTTATTTTTAAAAAGAACAATATTCTTAAAAACACATCATTTTAAACATTATTGGCCTTTAAATGTAAAGAACACCGATTGTAGACCTATAAAATGTATGAACGCTATTTTTAAAAAGAGCAATATTCTTAAAAACACATTATTTAAACATTATTGGCCTTTAAAAGTAAAGAAACACCGATTGTAAGCCTATAAAATGTATCGGGATATCATTTTATTCCTAATCGTGCCGTATCTTAGAATATTTTGGTTTTTCCCATCATCTCATGTAGTTGATGATTTATAGGCTCGTTCATAAATGACTGATTACCCCGGTTTGGTACCGGGGTAATCATATACTTTGCTTTACGGAGTAATGCATATACTATTAAATTAATGTCATTTAAAGTGATATGTTCGTGAAGGTACATAATAAACATTGGGCACCCTTGCCCTGGGGTCATAAATACAGGTAAGGGAGGAAGGAAACCCTTAGGGGTATTCAATAAATTTTTGAAACTACTTATATTTATATACTATTTGTCAAAAACAAGAGCTAAGAGCTCATACCGCACTTGTGACGAGGTCAAGAGGAGCCAAAAGCTCATATGATATAAGCTGTAGCAAAATTCTAAGAATCAATAGATTGCTTTAAAAGGAAAATCAGAGGCTTAATGCCGGTCGGGATTTAAATTAAGAGCTCTGAATCACGAGGTACTTCTAAATATCAAAATTCATTAAGATCTGATCGCCCACTCGTAAGTTAAAAATACCTCAACTTTTCTGATTTTTCCTCTCCCTTCAACCCCCCAGATGGTCGAATCGGGGAAAACAACTGAAACGAGTCAATTAGTGCAGCTCCCTGACATGCATACCAATTTTCATCGTCCTAGCACGTCCAGAAGCACTAAACTCACCAAGGCACTGAACCACACCACCTAACTCCCCCAAAGAAACCGGATCCAGTCCGGTTACGTCAATTACGTATCTACGGCGTTTATAAGCGTTTTCCAAGATTTCCGGTTTCCCCCTCCGACTCCCCCCACCAATGTCAACAGATCTGGTCGGGATTTGAAAGAAGAGCTCTGAGACATGAGTTTCTCCTAATTATCAAATTTTATTCAGATCCGGTCACCCGTTCTTAAGTTAAAAACACCTCAATTTTTCTAATTTTTCCAATTTAACAACTTCCAGCTCCCCCAACGAGAACGGATCCGTACCAATAATATCAATCTTGTATCTATAGCTTGTTCTTATTCTTCCCATCAAGTTTCATCTCGATCTCTCCACTCTAAATGTTTTCCAAGATTTCCGGTTTCCAAGGTTTCTGTTTTTCCCTCCAACCCTTTATGTCTTTAGATCCAATTCGAATTGAAAATGGATTATCTGAAGCATAAGATTATTCTACATATCATGTTTCATTAAGATCCGATCACCCCTTCGTAAGATACCTCGATTTTCACGTTTTCCAAGAATTCCAGTTTCCCCCTCCAGCTCCCTTCAATGTCACTGGATGTGGTCAGGAATTAAAATGAGAGTTTTAAAGCACAAGATCCTTCTAGATATCAAATTTCATCAAGACCTGAACACCCGTTCGCAAGTTACAAATACCTCATTTTTTCTAATTTTACCGAATTACTCCCCCCCCAACTCCACCAAAGAGAGTAGATCCTAGCCGGTTATGTCAGTCACCTTTCTAGGACTTGTGCTTATTCTTTCCACCAAGTTTCATCCTGATCTCTCCGCTTTGAGCGTTTTTCAATATTTCCGGTCCTCCCCCTAATGACACTGGATCTGGTAGGGATTTAAAACGAGAGATCTGGGTTTCGGGGTCCTTCTAAATATGAAATTTCACTAAGGTACGATCACTCTTTCATAAGTTAAAATACCTAATTTTGTTTTTTTAGAACTTACCCTCCCCCCAACTCCTCGGGATTTAAAATAAGAGCTCTGAGACATGATATCCTTCCAAATATCAAATTTCAATAAGATCCCCCCACTCTAAGCGTTTTCCATGATTTTAGGTTTCCCCTCTCATCTTCCCCCCAATGTCACCGGATCCGGTCAGAATTTAAAATAAGAGTTATGAGACATGATATCCTTCCAAGCATCAAATTTTATTGATATCTGATGACTCTTTCCTAAGTTAAAAATATCTCATTTTTTCTAGTTTTTCAGAATTAACCCCCCCAACTACCCCAAAGAGAGCGAATCCAGTCCGGTTACGTTAAACACATATCTACGATATTTGCTTATTCTACCCACCAAGTTTCATCCCGATCTCTTCACTCTAATCATTTTCCAAGATTTTCGGTTTCCCCTTCCACCTCTGCCTACTCTCACCGGATCTGGTTGGGATTTGTAACAAGAGTTCTGAAGCACAAGATCCTTCTAAATATCAAGTTTCATTAAGATCTGATCACCCGTCCATAAATTACAAATACCTCATTTTTCTAATTTTTCCGAATTACTCTCCCAAAGAGTGCGGATCCGGTCCAGTTATGTCAGTCACGTATCTTGGATGTGTGCTTATTCTTCCCACCAAATTTCATCCTGACCTCTCCACTCTGAGCGTTTTCCAAGATTTCTGGTCCCCCCACAACTCCCCCCAATGAAACTGGATTCAGCCAGATCTAAAATAAAAGATCTGTGTTGCAAGATCCTTCTAAATATGAGATTTCATTAAGACTCGATCACTACTTCGTAACTTAAAAATACCTCATTTTTTCGAATTAACCGTCCCTCCACCCTCCCCCCCCCACAGACGGTCGAATAGGATAAATGACTATTTCTAATTTAACCTTGTCTGGTACTGATTTTTCTCATTTTTCAGAATTAACCCTCCCCCCAACTTCTCCAAAGAGAGCGGACCCGTTCCGAATATGTCAATCACGTATCTAGGATTTGTGCTCATTTTTACCACCAAGTTTCATCCCTGTCTTTTTTTTCGAATTAACCATCTCTCCACTCCCTCCAGACGATCGAATTGGGGAAACAACTATTTCTAATTTAATCTTGTCTGGTTCCTGATACGCCTGCCAAATTTCACCGTCCTAGCTTATCTGGAAGTGCTTAAACTAGCAAAACAGGGAAAGACAGACAGACAGACAGACAAAATTTATGATCACTATATGTCACTTCGTAAATACAAAGTGCCACAAAAACTTGTTAATACCACAGAAATTTACGAAACTTTTTCTAAGACCTTATAAGCCCTGAAAGCAAGAGATAAATTAGGGTCTAACTCGGTGTCTTCAAGTATCACCCCGATTTATGAACAATTAGCTACAACTGAAGCCCAGCTGGAGAAAATAAAAAGTCATCTGCTGGAAAACATAACCAATCAAACAGTTCGTGGTAACGAACTGTAGTAAGGAACGACCCGGCTCAAGTAACCAAAACTCTAAAAAATGGAAATTTGATATCAATAGTTACATCAAAAGAATCGCATTTTAATGCTGATTTTAAATATATAAGTTTCATCAAGACCAGTTATACCCATCGAAAGTTACGAACCTGAGAAAATTTGCCTCATTTTAGAAAATAGGAGGAAACACCCCCTAAAAGTCATAGAATCTTAATGTAGAACCTTATTGTTACTTTATTGTTCCCGTTACCTTATTGTAGAATTTTCAAGCTCCTATCTACAAAAATGTGGAATTTCGCACTTTTTGCCAGAAGACAGATCACGGATGCGTGTTTATTTGTTTGTTTTCTTGTTTGTTTTTTCCCCCACGGGTGATCTTATCGACTGAGTGGTCCTAGAATGTCACGAGAGGGCTCATTCCAACGGAAATTAAAAGTTCTATTGCCCTTTTTAAGTGACCAAAAAAATTGGAGGGCACCTAGGCCCCCTCCCACGCTCATTTTTCCCAAAAAGTCACCGGATCAAAATTCTGAGATAACCATTTTATTCACCATGGTCGAAAAACCTAATAACTATGTCTTTAAGGACGACTCACTCCCCCGCAGTCACCGTGGGAGGGGCTGCAAGTCACAAACTTTGACCTGTGTTTACATATAGTAATGGTTACTGGGAAGTGTACAGACATTTTCAGGGGGATTTTTTTGGTTTAGGGGGTAGAGTGGAGGGGGGGTTTCTTGGGAGGATATTTCCATGGGTCCTCATGAGTTTGAGATACTTCTCAAACAATAAAAAAATAAATATGAAAAGTTTTTTTCTACTGAAAGTAAGCAGCAGCATTAAAACTTAAAACGAGCAAAAATTATTACGCATATGAGGGGTTTACCTTCTCGTTATACCTCACTCTTTACGCTGAAGTATTTTTAGTAATTTCAACTATTTATTCTACGGCCTTTGTGATTTAGAGGTCATTCTGAAGGAATTGGGACAAAATCTAAGCTTTAGTGTAAAGAGCGAGGTATCAACGAGGGTTGAACCCCCTCATATACGCAATAAAAACATACGAATATAGAAGTTCGTTACGTAAGTTACGTATATTTTTTACCAATGAAGACGTTTGTAAAAAATTAAAAATTCTAGTTGCTTTTCTAAGCAATCAAAAACTTGGAGGGCAATAAGGCCTCCTCCCTCGCTCCATTTTTCTCAAAATCTTCTGATTAATTTCAATTAATTAATATGCAAATTTAGTTTTAATTATTTATGTGCGGAGAGCCAAGATCAAAACATTCATTTATTCAAAAACGTCCAGAAATTAAATAAAAAACAAGTTTTTTTAAATGAAAGTAAGGAGCAACATTAAAACTTAAAACGAACAGAAATTACTCCGTATATGAAAGGGCCTTTTCCTCCTCAACGCTCCGCTCTTTACGCTAAAGTTTCTTACTATTTTAAAATAGAGTTAAGAGAAAGAGTCAAACTTTAGCGTAAAGAGCGGGGCGTTGGCAATTATAATTGCGAACCAAAGGTCCAACAGGTTGAACCCACCGTGAATTAGAATGAGAGGGTTGACTCTAGTTCAGCATTGTGGAGTGACATGCATGAGAGGAAAATTGTCAAGTAAGTCAACCCGTAGTCAACCTGCGTGTGTTCCCCAGGAAGAACCTCCAACAGGTACGACTCCAGTTCGGCATTGTGAAGGGACATGCATGCACGGAGAGGTGTAGCATAAATGGGAGACAGTAACAACGGCAATCAAAGGGGTAAAATTAGCCTTGACTGGGCTGCCCAATTAATTGGACAATCTGTCTTGGCTTTTTTCTACAATTGGCCATGACTTTGACTTTTCCCACAACTATTCCCTTTTTTTAAATTCATAATCCGCAGATAATTTGATAGCAAAAGCTCATTCTACTCTCAAAAGATTAGAGATGTTTACAAGTTTAAGTTTGCAGTGTGTGAATGCAGAGAAAATTTTTTACTGACATTCTGTAGAGTGGGTGATTCTGTTGATGTAAGTAGTAAAGTTCTATTTGGTGAAAAGCCTATTTTACAAGTTATATCACTGCGGTACCTAGGCTTCCATATTGATTCTAACCTATCGTAGAAGCATCATAGCGACATTATCTACACCAAAATTGCACGTGGAGTTGGCATCCTCAAAAGATTGAAGCCTATTCTGCCGGAACGTATTCTTCGCACGATATGTTTTGCAATAATCTACCCATATATCATACGGATGTTTAGTCTGGAGAAGCAATTTTTATATTAATTACAAGCTAAATGGCTTTCTCATAGTTTTGATCGGACGATTTCGCTAAAAAAGAGGGGTGGGAGAGGAGGCCTAGTTACCTCCCAATTTTTGGCTACTTAAAAATACAACTAGATTTGTTTTATTTTTTTTTAAAAACGTTTTGGTTAGTAATAAACATACATACCTTACGAATTAGCTTATGTAACGAACTTATATATTTGTGTATTTTTATTACGTATATGAGGGGTTTGCCCCCTCATCAATACCTCGTTCTTTACACTAAAGCTTGACTTTTGTCCCAAATCTTTCAGAATGACCCTTGTATTCTAGAATAATTCAGCTAGAAGACTATCTTCTTCTAATGGTAGAATAACTAGCTAGAGTTACTAAAAATACTTTAGCGTAAAGAGCAAGGTATTGTGGAAGAGACGAACCCCCTTATATAAATAATATTTTATGTTCGTTTTAAGTTTTAATGTTGATCATTACTTCCAGTTGAAAAAAAATTTTCATTGTCTTTTTATAAATCACGCTAGAAAATCCTGCGATCCCTTCATGGAAATTCTCTTCCCTCATGACAAATTGCTCCATGGAAAGATCCTCCCACGTAGCCTGCCCCCCCCTGACCCACCTAACCCCAACACAAAAAAGTCCCACTGAAAACGTCTGTACACTTCATAATTAACAACTACTATGTGTAAACAATGGTAAAAGTTTGTAAGTTGCCGCCCCTCCCCCGGGAGCTGCGGTGGATTTAGTCACCCTCAAAGACATTGTTATTAGGTTTTGACTAAGTTAAATAGAATGGCTATCTTAAAATTTTGATCCGGTGGCCCTGGAGAAAAATGTGCGTTGGAGGGGGCTTCAGTGCCCTCCAATTTTTTGGTCACTTAAAAAGGACACTAGACCTTTTAATTTACGTTAGAATGAACCCTCTTGCGACATTGTAGGACAACTAGGTCGATACGATCACCCCTGAGGAAAAAAACAAAAAAATACGCACCCGTTATCTGTCTTCTGGCAAAAATACAAAATTCTACCTTTTTTATGATAGGGGCTTGAAACTTCTACAGTAGGGTTCTCGGATACGCTGACTCTGATGGTGTGATTTTGTTAAGATTCTGTGACTTTTAGAGGGTATTTCCGCCTATTTTCTAAAATAAGGCACATTTTCTCAGGCTCGTAACTTTTGACCGGCAAGACTAAACTTGATGAAACTCATAGATATTTAAAATCAGCATTAAAATGCAATTCTTTTGATGTAACTATTTGTATCAAAACTTCGTTTGAAAATGTAACTTGTAAATGAATAAAAGTAATATATTCTACTATAACGTTGAGATAGAACTTACCAATGTCTCAGGTTTTCCTGTCCCTTATTTGATCTTGTTTTTTTTTCTACCCATTGTGAAAGTTCAAATGCTAAACTGTTATCTGACTTGCAACCAACCAAATTCCAATGGTCAGCTGTTACCAATTAGACATGTGAAAAATTTGAATTCCCTTTAAATCTCGTCATAACATTCAAGGAAATCAACAATCTTTAAATATTCTGGTACAACCCTCAAGAGAGCAATTAAGCCAATGAGAAAGGAGGAAATCTCGGTACGTATTTCAATTCTATCTTAATAGAATTCACTTTCAACCTAGGAGATTGACCTTAAATAATCAATATTTCTCGTCAAACTAATAATTAAGGGCTAATTAAGATTTACATCACCCCTGATGTTTTCAATCCATAGACGAAAAGTATATAAAAGTATATTACGTACTTCTTGTCTATGTCCCTATTGAATAATTGTTCAATTAATTCACTAAATAAATATTCACTGAATATCATTCACCGAATAATTAGTCAGTTCGTGAGTGTTCAGTATCTGCAAGTACCACACTGACATAACGGTAATTTGAAGGCTACGTGCGTTAAGGAATAACTAGTCATTTTCTTGTACTAAGGAGACCAAAATCTTGACGTCAAAAATTTTGTTTTTTGGACACCTAAGATTTGATGGTACAGTTTCTATCAATATTTGGGCATTTTTTTAGAGGTTTCCTTCTAACTATGTGAAATAACATAAAATGGAAATTTTTTTGATGCATTTATTGTTTTTAACTTTCCACTATTGGGAGTTTCTGTTATTATGTCCTTTCAGGACATTACAGTTTGCGACCACAAAACGATTGAAAAGCTTGCAGAGATGCCGGCAGCATAGTAAAGAGTGAACCACGGCCTATATGTAATCTGAAGTTTAAAATACTTTCTTAAAAAAGGTCTGGCGGGAAAATATTGCCATTTATTGCTGATTCAAGAATGGTAACTATTATTTCCAATAATCTTAATACTACAATGTTATTTTAAAAACAAATTTACAGGTATAGTGACAAACAGCCTGAAAAACCACCTCAGATCAAAACGTAAAGTGCAACATAGGAATTGCAAATGTCGGAAATCCTATAAAGGAAACATGCTGCCCACACCTTGAACAAAAACTAAAATCACTTTTTTTGCAAGGTTACCACCGATGTGTCCTTTTTTCTTCTCATTTTTTTTCTTTGCAGCTAGATCGACATTATAACAACATAAAGCCTTTTATGGATTCATTTGAATTTAATTTTTATGTCTAATATCTTTTAATATCTTCTAAGATTATACTTGATAACACCACCATTTGAAAGCTAATTTTTATATCTAATCACTTTTTATAAATTTGGCTGAATAACACCATCATAAAGTGCATATGAAATCCAAGAATTGCACTCCAGGTGTCATTTTTGGAACGGAAAGACTGAGAGGGATGAAAAGGGTACTATTATAATCTCCATGGCTTTGAAACCTTTTCCCTGAGGTATAACATCTGGGTCTAGGCGTTTAACCCCGGCTCCACGGGTAATACCCCCTCCAGAAAATACTCCCCTTGGAGAATGTCCCCTCCTCCCGTGGCTGGTTAGTCTTTTTATATTTTTTTATATCTCTCCTCCTCGAACAAAAACCCCCCAACAAAAAAGTCCTGGATATGTCCTTTATGATCCTACGTCTATTTCTACCTCCATCATCCTCTCATCTCAACTCTGTAACGAATTCTGTATTTATCTGAAGCCTCAATGAGAGTTGAGATGTTTTGGAATAAAAATTCTCCCTTTGACGGTGTCTTTACCGTCGATCCATCATCTACTCTTGATACCACCAATGGGAAACTAAAAACTTGCTTATATGAGGTATCTGTTTTGACCGAACCCTTCTCGCGTTCTACTAGTGATGATATAGCGCAGTGGTTCTCAACCGGGGTCCACATACAGATTTTACAAAATAAAGTCCTAAGAATCCTTAAACTTTTTGTTCCATCACCTATTGAACTTCCAAATAAGTCTTCTACTGCATCTTTATATACTTATCTAGATATACTTGCAGTCTCTCAACAATTTGCTTTTGGAGCAATTCTTTTCAAAATCAATTATGACATTAAGAAATTACCGCCATATTACCTCCATCAAAGTTTGTTCTCCCGATCACAAGATTTACATAATTATAACACTCGACAAAAAAAGGATATCTACATTGACAAGTATAATACCGAGAGATCTAAACTCGCTCCGTTTGTTTCAATAGCTCGGTGCTGGGATGCTCACAAGGCTCTTATTGATAAATTTTCCTCTATCCATTTAATAAAAAGGAAACTTAAATTTCATTTAGTTCAGGATTATTTTTAATTAAGTATCTTTTTAGTAAGGCAAAGTTTTTGTATGGTTTGTTGCTCTGGGTGATTATGGGCCTCTCAGCTATCTTCCAGTATCAATTTATATTTAATAATATTGACATTCTTAATTTCTTCAACAGTATTGAATGATCCTGAGCTAGCTGCTACTTTCATACTATTGTTGTGTTATTGTATCTTTGCCGTCATGTTTATCTTTGTATTGTAGTGTGTTATTATTTTATCTTTGTCGAGGCCTAGTTTTTCGAGCTTGTCTCCCCATGGGCCTTTGTCATATATATATATATATATATATATATATATATATATATATATATATATATATATATATATATATATATATATATATATATACATGTATGTGCGATTAATAAATAATTGAACTTGAACTTAAATGAGCATGGACCCTATGGGGTCCATGGAATATTTCCAGGGGTCCACAGGCAAAACACAACAAATTGTGGGTCCACAATGATATTTTGGGGGTCCATGAAGAAAACCAACTCACTTTATATTGTGTTCACTGTGTGATACACCGTCAACACTTAGCTGCAAAGAAAATGAGTGCAAGTCTGCATGATTCCCTTACTGTTGTAATAAAAGTAGTTAACCATATTATTTCAAAGTCTCTTCGAGACAACCTTTTTCATGATTCTGTAGGCAAAATGGAGAAAAGTTTGGGCGGCTTGTAATGCATACAGAGGTGAGATGGCTATGAAAGGGGAATTGTCTTAAGCGTTTCATTGCACTTTGGAATTCTATTGTTTCCTTTCTTGCTGACACATAACTTGGAGTAAGCCTCATTTAATAAACAGGGCTCCAAGAAAATAATTCTGATCTGATATCTTGTAAAAGTGCTATTGCTACTTTTCTAAGGAAACTGCAACTGTATAAGAATAATATCAAGCGTCGTGCATTTGAACAGTTTCCTTGTTTGGCATGTTTTTTATTGTTTTAAAAAGTAGAGTTGCGAGAAAGAATCAAACTTTAGCGCAAGGAGCGGGGTGTCAAGGAGGAAAAGCCCCTTTCATATACGGAGTAATTTCTGTTCGTTTTAAGTTTTAATGTCGCTCCTTACTTTCATTTAAAAAAAACTTGTTTTTTTTATTTAATTTCTGAAAGTTCTTGAATTAATGCACGTCTGATTTTGGCTCTCCGTAGATAAATTACTAAAATGAAATTTGCATATTAATTCTTTTTTTGGCTAAATGGCTTTCTCTTAGTTTTGATCAGACGATTTTGAGAAATAAAGGGTGGGGAAGGAGGTCTAGTTGCCCTCCAATTTTTCGGTTACTCAAAAAGGCAACTAGATCTTTTAATTTTTAACGAACGTTTTTATTAGTAAAAAAAAAACATAACTCAAGAATTAACTTACGTAACAAACGTAAATAACTTACGTAACTTACGTTACGTTTTATCCCAATTCTTTAAGAATGACCCCTGAATCAGAAAGGCCGTAGAATAAATAGTTGAAATTATTTAAAAATTTTTAGCATAAAGAGCGAAGTATTTATCTCCTCCTAAATACCTCGCTCTTTATGCTAAAGTGTTTTTAGAACCCTTCATATGCGTAATAATCTCTGTTCGTTTTAAGTTTTAATGCTTCTCCTTACTTTCAATTGAAAAAACTTTTTCATGTTTATATTTTCATTGTTTTTTTTATAGTAATACTAGAAAGTCCTGCGCCCTTTTCATTGAATTTCTCTTCCCCCATGAAATACTCCTCCAAGGAAAGATCCTCCAATATAGCCCCCTCCCCTGAACCCCACACCCAAACCAAAAAAATCCCCCTGATAACGTCGGTGCACTTCCCAGTAACCATTACTGTATGTAAACATTGGTCAAAGTTTGTAACTTGCAGCCCCTCCCCCAGGGACTGTGGGGGGTAAGTCATCCCAAAAGACATTGTTATTATGGTTTTCGACTATGCTGAACAAAATGGCTATCCCAAAATTTTGATCCGTTGACTTTTGGAAAAAAGAGCGTGGGAGGGGGCCTAGGTGCCCTCCAGTTTTTTTGGTCACTTAAAAAGGACACTAGAACTTTTCATTTCCGTTAGAATGAGCCCTCTTGCAACACTCTAGGACCACTTGGTCGATACGATGACCCCTGGGAAAAAAAAAAAAACAAAACAAAAAAACAAATAAACACGCACCCGTGATTTGTCTTCTGGCAAAAAATACGAAATTCCACATTTTTGTAGATTCGACCTTGGAATTTTTTCTATAGGGTTCTCGGATACGCTGAATGCGATGGTGTAATTTTCGTTAATATCCTATGACTTTTAGGGGGTGTTACCCCCTATTTTCCAAAATAAGGCAAATTTTCTCAGGCTCGTAACTTTTGATGACAAAGACTAAATTTGATGAAATTTATATATTTAAAATCAGCATAAAAATCCGATTCTTTTGATATATCGTTTAGTATCGAAATTCCGTTTTTTAGAGTTTCGTTTACAATTGAGCCGGGTCGCTCCTTACTACAGTTCGTTACCACGAACTGTTTGATTAACATCAATAGAACCAAATATAAATAAACTCACCGAGAAGAACCAACCACAGGAATCTCATTGAATAAACATGCCTTTTCCTTTTTTTTTCATCACACACTTAATTTCAACTCCTTTTTTATCCAGTTTACATAAAGTTGGAGTGAATTAAACTGCCTGGGGAGCTCTACTCTCCATGAGTTTGTGTTGCTTTCCCATGGAAGAAACATTGTAATATTGTAGTTATTATCACAATAATAGTAATAATAATAATAATAATTATTATTATTATTTTTATTATAGTAGAATATTTTATTTGCATTAAATTAGTTTTCATTTAAAAATAAAGCTTAATCGTATACTATTTCTTTGATGATTAAAACCTTAAAATCTATATTAGTGAAGAATAGAAAATTGGTCTTATGTCCAATAGCTATGAAGGGGTCCACCAAGATAAAAAGAAGGGAAAAGGGGTCCTTGGGTAAAGAAAGGTTGAGAACCACTGATATAGCGTATCCAAAACCCTGTGTTAAAGATTTTGCTTGCCAGACAGAAATCTGCCTTACTAATCTTGAAATTCCCGGTTAAGTGAACCTTCCTGTAACTGAGCCCTAGTGCAACTGAACCACTGTACTCAGTTTTTCAGTATTCTACAAATATGAGGCAATATCATTGGGTAAAACAAAAGTTATAATCTTTACATGTTCAATCTTGTTAGAATTGTTTGTTTTTTAAAGTCATGATATAAAAGTTTGTCAAGATTATTCAGAAAAAATCTCTGTTTTCTTGTCACAAAAAAGAAGAAAATCGGACGTTACAAACCATTATAGCCAGATTTATATCTCCTTTTCTTATGTTTGCTTTATTTTTTTTTATCTTCACCCTGTCACTGTCAGAAAATACCACCTCCCCCGAAAAATACTCCCCTACCACCTACCACCACCCGTCCCATGGCTAGTTTACTTCCCCACGGGGGTTACTGTTATTCTTCACTCTCTCAATAACAGTATAGATCCAAAATATTTCCAGAAATCAAATCGAAACATACCTACTCCCATTAAGCCTTCGGATACAGAATTTGCGCTAAGAAAGAGACAAGAGGAGGGTGGAGGTAGAATTTGATATGTAATCTCCAGGGTCGTATTCAGGACTTTTGCTTTCTTTTTTTCTGGAAGAGGGTGACAAAACGAACTTTAAAAACACATCAAAAAGGTGAAAACGACTTTGAATCTTTCTTGATTTCTGAGAATATTTCTGGTCTACGCTATTATTATAAAAGTAAAGAGCAACATCATACCTCAAATGAGCAGAATTTATTCCGTATAGGAAGGGGGATTGCCCTTCCTCATCCCCACCTCCACCTCATGGTCGTAGAAAATTCCGGGGATGCTTGTTCGATAATAAACTGAGACTTATAGTCCTTTTTTAAGTCAAAAGTAATTGGAAACCAACCAGCTTCTGGGCGGGTGGGGGAGTAGTTTCCAGGGAGGTATTTTTCACTGGAGGTTATCTCCAATGGGGAATCATTTTTGGGAGGGTAGGTATTTTCCAGGGGGAGTAAACGCCTAGACCCATAGAAAATGAAAGGGCGAAGGGAGCCCCATTAACAGACATAGAAAGGAGAAATAAATATGGCTTTAAAGGTTTGCGAGGTCCAATTTCCTTAATTTTTGTAACAACAAAGGAGAGCCTTTTCATGAATCATCTTGACAGGCATTTATATTATGAATTTCAAAAAAACAAACAGTTCCAACAAGGTTGAACATGTAAAGATTCTAACTTGTGTTTTCTCCATTGATACTGCCTCGCACTTGTAGAATACTGAAAAACTGAGTACAGTGGTTTAGTTGCATGTGGGTTCCGTTACATGGGTATTCAGTTGCAAGGTGGTTCAGTTATATGGTGGTTCAGTTGCACGGATGTTGAGTTAAACGGGGTTGAGTTGCACAGGGGTTGAGCTGCACGAGGCTTCAGTTAAATGGGGTTCAGTTGCACATGGGTTCAGATGCACGGTGGTTCAATTGCACGGCGTTTCAGTTACACGGAGGTTCAGTTGTACGGTGGTTCAATTGCACAAGGGTTTAGCTACAAGGTTTCAGTTGCTTAAGGTTCAGTTACACGGTGGTTCAGTTGTAATGGAACCGTCAAGATTGTTTAACTTCAAACTTGTCTACAAAATAATCATTTTTCCAATAAGTTTTTTTTTTCAGATCCGAAACGACAGTCAATCATTGAACTGAGCTCATTGTGCGGAAGTGATACCAAATTAAACGAAATACAGTACAAATCTTTAAATACTATATTTTTCTACTGCTAATAGTGTCCTTATATGGTTTATTTCTACTGTACCAAAACTCCTATACTTTTTGAATTAACGAACTATTAAGAATCTATCTACGATGTTCTAGTAGCCGGCTAGCTCTCACCCCTTCAGAAATGGCACATAAAGTTCCATATTTAGTGTCATATGGCACTTGCACATGGTGTAATTTATTAATAACTTCGAAGACCACACTGCCTTTCCATGACGAAAGTAAAACAGTTCAAAATAGGGATGAAACCTTTTAATTGACTGTGAACAGATATAAAATTATTTAACTGGATATTTCGAACACATATACAGTGTTCATCATCAGCAGTAAAACTAAAATACATGAATAAAAATAAACAATATTTATACCTAATAAACTAATTAAATGTAGTTTATTGCTCTTATTTTTTTCAATGCAACAGCGGAAGCAAATCTCTTTGACCTTTTCGGTTCCGGTTCATTAGATTTATCTGACATACTACGTGGGCAGAGGTCATAGCTCTTAGATGAGGTGATATTTACTTTATTTGACCTCACTGCCTTTCCATGACGAAAGTAAAAAAGTTCAAAATAGGGATGAAACCTTTTAATTGACAGTGAACAGATATAAAATTATTTAACTGGATATTTCGAACACATATACAGTGTTCATCATCAGCAGTAAAACTAAAAGACATGAATAAAAATAAACAAAATTTATACCTAATAAACTAATTACATATAGTTTATTGCTCTTATTTTTTCAATGCAACAGCGGAAGCAAATCTCTTTGACCTTTTCGGTTCCGGTTCATTAGATTTATCTGACATATTATGTGGACAGAGGTCATAGCTCTTAGGTGAGGTGATATTTACTTTATTTGACCTCAGTAAATTATCATAAATTGAGTTCAATCCAAATTCACCTGTATCTCTGTTTATGGAATTATTCTTGAATATTTTTTTTTTTAATTTCAATTGTTTCCCTGAAAATTCGCTTTAAACCTTGGTCCCTAGAAATCAAAGAAACATTATCAAACAAAATAAAATTATTTGGATAATTATAGATATTTTCCGAGAGGGCCGACGTGAAATCTTCAGGTTTGGTATTTTGTTTTAAAGACGATGAAATAGAATTATGATGTTGTAGCAATCTTATTTTTAGATTCTGATTAGTACGTCCCACATAAGAGCTTCCACAAGTACATGGGATTTTACAGACCCCACTTTGTTGCTCTAAGAAAGTTCGACCCTTTCCAGAATTAAAAAAAAACTAGCCAAAGTATTACTATCTCTTAAAGCTACCTCTAAGCCATTATTTTGTAAAATTCTTTTAAGTTTTTCACTCAACCCTGGAACATATGATAGAGAACAAAAAAACAATCATTCTTTTCTGTTGTTTCCAAAATATCGCCAGAAAATTCTAGAAATTTTTTCCTTCTTTTCGAAAAAGTCTGGTCAATTAACCAACTCAGATAATGGTTACTTATTAAAATCTCTTTTAACAACAATAATTCCTCCTCAATGAATTTTGGAGAGCAAATTCTAAAAATGTGGTTAGTTAAGGATATGATTAAACCAAATTTTACTTGGCCAGCCTGACCGGAGAAAAACGGCGAAAATCGGTTACTTAATTTTATTAAAACGTCAAGTTATTTAACGTTTAAAAACGTTAAAAATATGTACAAAAGCTTTCTTTAGACCCGAGGGACTCATACACAAAGAAGTTTAAGAACGAGTTAAAGAGTTTGAAGGAAGAAGGGAAGATTACACCTCAACTTTTCTACAAATTCTTACCTAGAAGTTCTTTGTGCCCTAAATTATATGGACTTCCAAAGATACATAAGCCAAATCTGCCATTACGACCACTTGTTGCGAGTAACAAGTTACCAACAAGTGCTCTGAGTAAGTGGCTAGTGTCATTGTGTAAACCACTCATGTCTACACAAATTTCTTACATTAAGAATTCGTCAGAAATTGTAAAAAAACTAAAAGAAGTGGAGATTTCTTCAAATTCTATGATTTCAAGTTTCGACATAGTGTCAATGTATACGAGCATTGATGTAAAAGCCGCAGAAATTCTTCTTGAAAGAAAGATACTAAGAAATTTGGACTTAATTAGTGGTGAAACAGTTTTGGAAGTCGGTGTAATTATGAATTTAGTTAGGTTGTGCAACACGTTCTCTTATTTTTTTTCAATTCAGTGTTTTTTCGAACAAGTAAATGGTTTACCCATGGGGGTCCCTTTAAGTCCTTTATTAGCAAATAGTTTTGTAGAAAACATTGAAACAATAGCGTTAGTTTCATACTTTTTAAAACATAAATTTTGGGGGAGATATATGGATGACATAATTTTTGTATGGAATTATGGGTTGGAGGAATTAAAAAGTTTTTTAGAACATCTTAATTTTTGGGGAGGTGATATAAACTTTACAATAGAATCAGAAGAGGATAATAAACTTCATTTTCTGGATGTTCTTCTTGTACAAAATGAAAATAGTCTGGATTTTAAGATTTACAGAAAACCTACTAACAATAAAAGATTTTTGTCGTTTTTCTCCGGTCATGCTCGCCAAGTTGAAATTGGTTTAATCGTATCCTTAACTGACCGCATTTTTAGAATTTGCTCTCCAAAATTCATTGAGGAGGAATTATTGTTGTTAAAAGAGATTTGAATAAGTAACCATTATCTGGGTTGGTTAATTGACCATACTTTTTCAAAAAGAAGGAAACAATTTCTAGAATTTTCTGACGATATTTTGGAAACAACTGAAAAGAAAGATATTTTTTGTTCTCTACCATATGGTCCAGGGTTGAGTGAAAAACTTAAAAGAATTTTACAAAATAATGGCTTAAAAGTAGCTTTAAGAGGTAGCAATACTTTGGCTAGTTTTTTAAATTCTGGAAAGGATCGAACTTCCGTAGAGCAACAAAGTGGGGTTTATAAAATCCCATGTACTTGTGGAAGCTCTTATGTGGAACGTACTAACCAGAATCTAAAAATGAGATCGCTACAACATCATAATTCTATTTCATCGTCTTTAAAGCAAAATACCAAACCTTAAAATTTCACGTCGGCCCTTTCGGAACATATCTATAATTATCCAAATAATCTTATTTTGTTTGAAAATTGTTTCTTTGATTTCTAGGTACCAAGGTTTAAAGCAAATTTTCAGGGAAATAATCGAAATTAAAAAAACAATTATTGAAGAATAGTTCTATAGACAGAGATACAGGTGAATTTGGATTGAACTCAATTTATGATAATTTACTGTGGTCAAATAAAGCAAATATCACCTCGCCTAAGAGCTATGGCCTCTGTCCACGTAATATGTCAGATAAATCTAATGAATAGGAACCGAAAAGGTCAAAGAGATTTGCTTCCGCTGTTGCATTGAAAAAAAATAAGAGCAATAAACTATATGTAATTGGTTTATTAGATATAAATTTTGTTTATTTTTATTCATGTCTTTTAGTTCTACTGCTGACGATGAACACTTTATATGTGTTCGAAATATCCAGTTAAATAATTTATATCTGTTCACTGTCAATTAAAAGGTTTCATCCCTATTTTGAACTGTTTTACTTTCGTAATTTATTAAAAACACGTAGACAAGAGAAAAAGCTTTTGAATGAGCTGTTAAGCAACTCTTTATGATCGTCTGGAGACCTGCTAGGCCTGAAAAAAACGAAAACGGGAGACAGACAAGTGCTATCCATACAAAAAAAATAATTTTCTTTGTTGTTCAACATGGGGGATTGTAATTTCCCTGTATAGTGCTTTCGACCATGAAGATTCTAACGGTACACCTTTCATTTTGATCTGACGCCATTTTTGAGGGGAGTTAGGCCTTTATTTCGAAATCACCATAAATTTCTTTTCGCAATATACTTTTATTTTAAAGACAAACCGATATAATAATTACCATTCCTGAATCAGTGGTAGATGGAAATATTTTTCACTAGGTAGGGTTTTATAAATCATATTTTTAACTTTTGGTTACTATGGGCCTTGGTTCGCTCTTTACTAGGTTGCAGCTGCTGCTGCAACCATGATCTTTGTTAGCTCTACAGTCCTTGAAGCTAAAGACAGCCCCAAAGAAAATTTCTACTTACCGCTAATGTGCCTTTAAGCTTAGAACGCAGCAGATAAGTTGAATTGAATAGGAAGCAAAAATAAAGAGTCTTCAGTGGGAGACTTCGCCAGTACATATAAACTAACAGTGACAAAATATATACTACAGGGTTTTGGGGCCCAGCTAAGGGTGTGGGAGGGGGGACTCCCTGCTCTAAAAATCCAAGGTCTTTGGGACGCCTTGGAACTTTAGGTGTCTATGGAGTCTTAATTTAGCTTATTTGTCGGCATACTGAACGATTTTGTCGGCACACTATTAATTTCCCCTTACACACTCAAAACCCTAGCTTCGACTCTGACGGGGTTGTCGAAGCTCAATTCTATAATCAGAGCTTTGGATTAGTTTCCTCCATGTCGCAGTGATAAATTTCTATTTAAAGATATATTTGTCTTGCTAAACCAGTTCTTACTGCTTGCCATGTATCATATAGGTAACAACTTGATTTCTGTCTATATATCGGATTGCACAATTACTAATTGTGGCAAAATACAACAAAACTGGATTCTACCTTTCTTAACAAAGAATCCGTAAACACGGTAAACAGCTGACTAAACCAGCCGTCACAGGCTCCTGTAATGGAATTAAATACAAAATTTGAGCTTTCCAATTGAAAGTTAAGAGCAACATCAGAGATTATCCATAACAATTAACATTAAATCATAACACTAAAACCAGCAGAGAAATGGGGAGGGGGGTACTACTACTGGTACTGCTACTACTACCACTACTATTATTTCTACCGCTACAAACACCTAAACTTTACAATAAAAGTTTATCAGTGCATTGCATAAAGCTTTTTGAATTCGTAGCAAGTATCACCAGTTATCTTTCTCTTAACTTTTAACTTTGACTCTTTCTCTTAACTCTACTTCTTAAAACAGTAAGAAACTCTAGCGTAGAGAGCGGGGCGTTGAGGAGGAAAAGCCCCATTCATATACGGAGTAATTTCTGTTCGTTTTAAGTTTTAATGTTGCTCCTTACTTTCATTTAAAGAAACTTGTTTTTTTATTTAATTTCTGGACGTTTTTGAATTACTGCATGTTTTGATCTTGGTTCTCCGCATATAAATAATTAAAACGAAATTTGCCTATCAATCAATTGTAATTAATCGGAAGATTATGCGAAAAAAGGAGCGAGGGAGGAGGCTCAGTTGCCCTCCCATTTTTTGATTACTTAAAAAGGCAATTAGAACTTTTTATTTTTTACAAACGTTTTCATTTGTAAAAAATATACGTAACTTACGAATTAAGTTACGCAACGAACTTCTATATTCGTATGTTTTTATTCCATATATGAGGGGGTTCAACCCTCGTCGATACCTCGCTCTTTACACTTAAACTTACATTTTGTCCCAATTCCTTAAGAATGACCTCTGAATCAAAAAGGCCGTAGAAAGAATAGTTGAAATTACTAAAAATACTTTAGCGTAAAGAGTGAGGTATAACGAGGAGGTAAACCCCTCATATGCGCAATAATGTTTGTTCGTTTAAGTTTTGATGCTGCTCCTCACAATCAGTAGAAACAACTTTTCATATTTATTTTTTCATTGTTTTTTTTTCAAATAATGCTAGAAAATCCTGCGCCCCCTCCATTGAAATTCTCTTCCCTTATGAGAAGTTCTCCATGGAAATATCCTCCCACATAACCCATCCCCCCAACTCTCCCCCTAAACCAAGAAAAAAATTCCCCTGAAAACGTCAGTACACTTCCCAGTAACCGTTACTATATGTAAACACAGGTCAAAGTTTTTAACTTGCAGCCCCTCCCACGGGACTCTGGGCGAGTAATTTGTCCTTAAAGACATAGTTATTGGGTTTTTCGACTATGATGAATAAAATGGCTATCTCAGAATTTTGGTCCGGTATCTCTTGGGAAAAATTAGCGTGGGAGGGGGCCTAGGTGCCCTCCAATTTTTTTGGTCACTATAAATGGCACTAGAACTTTTAATTTCCGGTATAATGAGTCCTCTCGCAAAATCCTAGGACCACTCAGTCGATACGATCACCCCTGGGAAAAAAAAAAAAAAAAACAAATAAACACGCATCCGTGATCTGTCTTCTGGCAAAAAATGCAACATTCCACATTTTTGTAGACAGGGGCTTGAAACTTCTACAATAATGTTCTCTGATACGCTGAATCTGATGGTGTGATTTTCGTTAAGATTGTATGACTTTTAGGGGGTGTTTCTCCCTATTTTCTAAAATGAAGCAAATTTCTCAGGCTCGTAACTTTCAATTGGTATAACTGATCTTGATGAAACTGATATATTTAACTTCAGCATTAAACTGCGATTCTTTTGATGTAACTATTGGTATCAAAATTCAATTTTTTAGAATTTTGGTCACTATTGAGTTCTTACTGCTTGCCGTGTATCATATAGGTAAATTTCTTACTTAAATTAAATTTAAGTAACATAAATTTCTGTTTATATATCGGATTGAACAATTACTAATTGTGGCAAAATACAACAAAACTGGATTCTACCTTTCTTAACAAAGAATCCGTAAACACGGTAAACAGCTGACAAAACCAGCCGTCACAGGCTCCTGTAATGGAGTTAAATACAAAAATTGAGCTTTCCAATTGAAAGTTAAGAGCAACAGTTTAACATAAAAGCAGCAGAGAATATCCATAACAATTAACATTAAATCATAACATTAAAACCAGCAGAGAAATGTGGGGGTACTACTACTACTACTGGTACTGCTACTAGTACCACTGCTATTGTTACTACCACTACAAACACTTTATAATATTAAACAAAAAAAAACAAGTTTTTTTTTAAATCAAAGTAAGGAGCGACATTAAAACTTAAAACGAACAGAAATTACTCCGTATATGAAAGGGGCTTTTCGTCCTCAACGCCTCGCTCTTTACGCTAAAGTTTGACTCTTTCTCTTAACTCGACTTCTTAAAAAATTAAAAACTTTACCGTAAAGAGCGAGGCGTTGAGGACGAAAAGCCCCTTTCATATACGGAGTAATTTCTGTTCGTTTTAAGTATTACTGCTGCTCCTCACTTTCAGTAGAAAAAACTTTTCATATTTATTTTTTCATTGTTTTTTTTTAAATAATGCTAGAAAATCCGGTGCCCCCTCCATTGAAAGTCTCTTCCTCCATGAGAAGTTCCTCCATGGAAAGATCCTCCCACGTAACCCCCCTCCTCAACTCTCCCCCCAAACCAAATAAAATCCCCCTGAAAACGTCTGTACACTTCCCAGTAACCATTACTATATGTAAACACAGGTCAAAGTTTGTAACTTGCAGCCCCTCCCACGGGGACTGCGGGCGAGTAAGTCGTCCCCAAAGACATAGTTATTAGGTTTTTTGACTATGATGAATAAAATGGCTATCTCAGAATTTTGATCCGGTGACTTTGGGGGAAAAATGAGCGTGGGAGGGGGCCTAGGTGCCCTCCAATTTTTTGGTCACTTAAAAAGGGCACTTGAACTTTTCATTTACGTTAGAATGAGCCCTCTTGCGAGATTTTAGGACCACTTGGTCGATACGATGACCCCTGGAAAAAAAAAATAAAATAAAAATAAACACGCACCCGTGATCCGTCTTCTGGCAAAAAATACGAAATTCCACATTTTTGTAGATAGGAGCTTGAAAGTTTTGCTGTAGGGTTCTCTGACATGCTGAATGCGATGGTGTGATTTTCGTTAAGATTCTTTGACTTTTAGGGGGTGTTTCCCCCTATTTTCCAAAATAAGGCAAATTTTCTCAGGCTCGTAACTTTTGACGACAAAGATTAAATTTGATGAAACTTATATATTTAGAATCAGCATAAAAATTAAATTCTTTTGATGTATCTTTTAGCATCAAAACTCGGTTTTTTAGAGTTTCGTTTACTATTGAGCCGGGTCGCTCCTTACTACAGTTCGTTACCACGAACTGTTTGAAAATTTTATCAGTGCATTGCATAAATCATTTTGGGCATGTAGCAAGTATCACCAGTTATCTTCTCTAGTGTTTGCCGTTCAAAACCATTCAGTTAAAAGGCAAAAAATACTCTTTATCGAAGCATGAACTCTTCGTGGCTAAAAAAAAATAAATAGCCTTTTTATCACGCTGCTAGAATCCATTTTTAAAACATAAAGAGAGAAGAGTAAAACCCTAGCCTATATTTGTTGGAAATTCTGGAAGTGCAAACTCTCTACAAGATAGGTCATGTTCGTTTTCTGCTTTCATCGTTCATTCTTGCTTTAAGTTTTTCTTCTAATTTCAATTCGTTTTCAATATCACATTTAGTCATCATAAAATATACAAATATCATATAACTTCGGTCATTAGTATCATCCATCAATTTTTAAATTGTATCCCATTGAAAACATATCTTCTTGGTTTCACATATTTTCAGCTCCAGGTAACTTCGAAATTTGATGTCTACTGCCTTTCCAGTGAGTGACATTACTGGGACGGGCAGGGGGCATATGCTCTTAGATTTTGGAAATATCATTTTGTGTTATTTTCAATGAAAAAATACCTTTGGCGGTATTATCATTGAGAAAATCAAAAAACACAAAATTGCATCCCCATTGATTATAAAAAGATAAAATCCCTTAATATTCGTTAATAGACAACACTGGCTTTTCTTTGCGTGTTTACGATTGGCCTACAAATCTGTGCTGCTGATTGTTCCATTGTACAGCAATGGTAAAAGGTCCAAAACAAGTAATTAGTATTTCAACTAGGCCTGTTCAACTTGTATATGAACAATATAGTATATTTCATATAGTAATAGTATATTTAACTGGGGTTTGGCTCGAGTGACCCCCGTTTTTATATGAAAATCACTTTATCTTAGCTTTTATCTGATGATGACAATGTGCGTCTTGCTGAATTGTTGCGGCCTGTCCAAACAGTGGGAAAATTCTGATATTATTAGCAAGACTGCTGTACAAGCCACCTTAGCTTTCCGTATAATACTTAGGACTATCAAAAAGCTGCCACACGAATATTCGCAAGAAGATGGGAACTGACAAGACTCGGAATTCGAATCCAGGCTGATCGTGTAATATGTATCTACCTAGTATTTTTACTGCTGAATTCAAACTCCACTTATATGTTAAAATTCCCCTCATTATAAATAAGTTCCACTCGTGATAAAAAAAAAACAAAAAAAAAGAAAAAAAACAAAAAAAAACATAATTTTGACTGCTTTCTTTTTATTGTGACCAATATAACTTCAAGCAATTAAATATATTTTAGACAAACTGTCCCCGACAACTTTCCACTTTTTGGAGTTTCTGTTATTATGTCCTTTCAGGACTTTACAGTTTGCTACCACAAAACGATTGCAAAGCTTACAAAAAAAGCTTTTAGAGATGCCGGCAACCTAATAAATAGCAAACCACGGCCTACATGCAACCGAAAGTTGAAAATACGCTCTGAAAAAATGTTTGGCGGGAAAAGATTCCCATTTGTAGCTGGTTCAAGAATGGTAATTATTCTTTCCGATAATCTTCATACTAGAATGTTATTTTGAAAACGAATTTACAGGTATAGTGAATGGCAACCTGAAAAACGCATCAGAAATAGCTTTGAGTCAAAACGGAAAGTGCACCATTGGAATTGCCAATGTTTGAAATCCTATAAAGGAAACCTGCTGCCCCCACCTTGAACAAAAACTAAAATCACTTTTTTTGCATGGGTACCACTGATGTGCCCTCTTTTTTTTTTCTTCTTTTTTTTTTCTTCGCAGCTGGCACGACACTATAACAACATGGGGCCTTTTATGGGCTCTTTTAAATCTAATTTTTAGGTCTAATATCTTTTAATAGGTTATAATTGATAACACCGTCATAAAGTGCCATATGTGCCGGAATGGAAAGGCTAGGTGGGGGACTGGAACAATTTTTATAACTAATTACTTTTTTGAATTTGGCTGAATAACACCATCATAAAGTGCAATATGAAATCCAAGAATTGGACTCCGGGTGTCATTCTTGGAATGGAAAGACTAAGAGGGATAAAAAGGGTATTATTATAATCTCCATGGTTTAGAAACCCTTTTCCTGAGGTATAACATCTGGGTCTAGGCGTTTAACCCCTGGCTCCACGGAAAATACCCCCCGCGGAAAATAATCTCCGGAAAATACTCCCCGTGGAAAATATCTCCCTCAACCGCGGCTGGTTGGTCTTTTGACTCTTTTTTATATCCCTCCTGCTCGAACAAATAGCCCCCAAACAAAAGTAAAGAATATAGCCCTGGGGATTCTACGTCAATTTCTACCTCCATCATCCTCTCAACTCAACCCTATAAAAATTCTGTATTTATCTGAAACCTCAATTGAGATGTTTTGGAATAAAAATTTTCCTTTTGAGGTATATCCCTCCCTTCTTAACTAGCCGAAATAATCTTAAGGTCTAAACAATTTTCACGGTCTTAGGTAAATTCCCTGTTTTTTTACAATTCCAAACATTTGCATATAAGGGCTTTTAACCTCTAAAATAGGTTTTGTGATTTTTTTGTTGTTGATATCGATGTAGAGAGATGCCCAAAAGGGTGAATTTTAATGTTAAAACATTCCAAATCTCTTTGAACCTTCAGATAAATACGAAAGTGGTTCTAAGGGAGAGATGAGGAGATGGAGGAGGTATAAATTGATATATAGTCCCTGGGATCGTATCCATGACTTTTGTGGAGAGGTTATTTTTTGTGGCGGGAGGGGGAGGAGAAGGTACAAAAAACTTTAAAAAACGTATCAAAAATATCAAATTGAGACTTAATCCCCCTTGATTCTTAGGAATATTCTTGGTCTACGGCTTTATTACGAAAGAAAAGAGTAACATCACAATGAACAGCACTTATTCTGTGTAGGAAGGGGACTGCCTAACCACCTCCACCTCATAGTAGGAGAAGCTTTGGAACGGTGCTCATTACGTCAAAAATTGAGTGCCTTAGTCTTTTCTTATAAGTCGAAAGTGATTGGAGATCACCCATCCGCGGGGGAGTATTTTTTAGGGGTAAACACAAGCTCCCATAAAATCTCCGCTCTTCTATATTTGCCCTCCCAGCCCCTTTAATATTTTTCATAAATCGTCAGCTGAATAACAGAGCTAGCATGCTACTGTAACATCATAGAGAGTTGTTTAAGTGGCCATTTGGAAAACTAGTGATTTTAAGTGATTTTTATAAATTCGTCTAGATAAAACCGTCATAAAGTGCTCTTTGACGGCAAAAATAGAACTAATTGACTTTTTGGTGCCATATTTGGAGTGCAGGTACTAGTTATTGTTCAATGGGTGCTGTCATAACAATCATGGTCGAAAACCTTAAGCCTGAGCTCTATAATACTTTCTCTTGTATAACCTCCCTCTCATCCCCTAATATACCTCATAAATCGTGGGCTGACTAGCAAAAGTAGCAGTCTAGTGCAGCATCGTAGAGAGATGTTTAATTGTTCATTTCATTTTGAAGCTCTTGGTCGTATCTCCATCTGCTCTTTGTGAATTCTTCTTGATTAGTTCATCTTAAAAATTCGACTACTCTTTATAAATTCTTCATCATGAAATACGGTTTATCACCAAAAATGGCATTTTCCGGCAAATTTTCTGGAGTAGAAATGCTGGGAAGCATGAAATGGCATGGTACAAATCTAGGTACTTCCTTGTTAGCCATTTGGCTTACACACTTGCGAATTTGGATACCAAAGATCAGACAGTAACTGATTTATAAAGTCTGTAAACGCAGACAATTAGCTTAGGCTTAGTTGAAATCCCCGATAAAGGTATATTTTTATTAAATGTTTAATGTATAGAGATTGTATTTTAGTTGGGTTAGATTGGGTTAATATAATGAGTTCTGGGTGCCCGCCCCCCTTCCATAGCTGTTTGTTGTAGTTTCCACAATTTTGTTCCTAACTGATTATATTTTCGTCATATTTTGGCATATTTTATTAGGATTAGCATAATTTCACTTCTCGAGTGTGTACAGGCTACCAAGGAAGTACCCATATCTACATGGTTGAGAACCACTAACCAGAGGCTTATAATCCCTCCTTTTTTGCGCTATCTATAGAACCCTAGTAAAGAGCAGATCATAGCCCATAATCCGGAATTCGGAAATTTAAAAATAATTTCTAGCGGAAAAAATTGTCGTATGAAGCTGAGTTACATAGGGTAACTGTCATTTCTATCGATCTTAGCAGTAAAAGCTTATTACGAATTTATAGAGATATCAATAAAGAGCCTGAACCCCTTAAAAATGGTTTTACCTTGAGCTTTCACAATTATCTCCTCCGGTTCAATGCACCCATAGACTTCCTAAGGGTAAAATTTGAAGATAAGAAAGCTTTATATCTTCTTCCGAATTTACTTTCCGGCTTTTGACTCAAGGCCTCGAGCCGTAGCTTCCAATTATTAAATCTTTACCTTTTTGGTAACTTCCGTTTTTGGTTTTTTATACTTTTTGTGAAGTGATTTTAGGTTTCCTAAAATATTGAAGCCCAAGAAGCAATAATAATGAAAATACTCCTCTGAAAATCATGCAAATTTTTCGCATCAATGCTGCCGAAAAATTGCGATATTAGGCTACTTACTAAAACCTCTGTAAATTATATTAACCAGGAATTTAAAATTCAATAATGTCCTTTAGTCTTCTATTATACTATCTTTACAAAAGAGCTGTAATTCTATGTTTATTTATTTATTTATTTTGTCTCGTCAACCGCTCCATGTTTTTTTTGGGAAAATTTGTAACCTGGAATATTCTCGCATAAAAAAAACAAACAATCCAGGCAGGTCGAAAGTTTGAGAAAATTCGTTAAGAGCCTTATTTTTGAAAAAAAAAACATTCATGTCAGTGATGTCATTTGTGTGTACATCATTGCAGTATTACAATGACGTTGTCATAATTATTTGGAAAAATTGAACACTTTCATGCACGGAAAAGCTTACATTAAATTGCTGAAAAAATACATTAAATTGCATTAAAATTACATTAAATTGATACATTAAATTGCATTAAAATTACATTAAATTGCCAAAAAACTGGTAATTACAAAAAATGTTTGTATATATTTTGACAAGGGATTACAACAATTCTAAAACCTTAAAAAGGAAAACCAAAGGTTTGAATCTTAGTAGAAATCGTTGTTATTTCAATATCTTTGAGAATCAAAATGACGATTCTTTGGAACCACCTGAACTATCAAATGTGATAAGACCAAGAAAACACCCCGAAAAAATTAAATTCACAACGAGAGAAAATCAGCAACTTGGACTATCAAATTAGACAAGACCCAAAAACGAAAAATTACTAGTGTTATAAATGATAATTCGTTAAAGAAAAAGAAGGTGTTGTCCCTCCGCTTGAAAAATTTACAAATCTACAAACTGGACCTTCAGGTTAAACTACTCCTATAAGGGCAGCTAAAGTAAAGGGCATTGGTAAATTGTCGTAAATAATGAAAATCCAAAATGAAGAAGAAAGAAAAATGGGGTTAGAAGATAAGCGACAGCTAAGTCAAGACGTGCCAAAATTGAAAATGATAGTTATGATAACTGGGTTTGGGATTTTGACATGGATAAGGTCATCAATGCTTACCATACCTTTGTTAAAACAAAATTAGGTCTCTGGGATATGTATTTCATAATGACAAAAGACAAGCCGGGGCAAAAGTTGGTGTTCAACACTTTATGAAAGCTCCAAGCAATAAAATAGCTAAAGAAAAATGGGGTTAGAAAATAAGTGACAGCAAATTCAATACGTGCCAAAACTGGAAATGATAGTTATGATAATTGGGTTTGGGATTTTGACATGGATAAGGTAATCAATGCTTACCATACCTTTGTTAAAAAAAAATTAAGTTTCTGCGATATTTATTTCATAATGACAAAAACAGGTCAGGACAAAAGTTGACGTTCAACATTCTATTAAGGCTCCAAGCACTGAAATAGCTATAAATAACGACGTTAGAATTTATAAAGATGATATCCAAGAACCTGATACTGCATCAGCCTCTGTTAAAAATCAAAGGTTCGACTTTATGTTTTTATTAATGGCAAAAGACAAGCCAAATGCAAAAGTTAAAGGTTCAATAGCAAAAAAAACGTAATTTTACAAAGGCGCCAATTCTGATTTAAGGTCATTTGAAATTCTTAAGTGTTTTATTGATGAAAATGAAACACAGATAAATGTGGTTAGAAAACTATTGAAAGTGAGAATCGCAACAGCTAAAGAGAAAAGCATGGAACAAACGACAGTGAGAATCACATTGAATTGTAAATGATATTTTGAACAGTGATCTGTGGTTTGAAACTGGAAAAGATTTAATTGTTATCTATAACGCACTAAGAAATTAAATGAGACAATGTATGAATCTAAAGTGCTAAAGTAAAAGGCGTGGAAAAACTTTCTGAGGTAAAGAAGAACAAAAATAGACAATGAAATCTAAGGTTGGAAAACAAGGAACAGCGATGACTGGCCAGTAAAACGATCTAAATAGGTCAGGAATTTCAGAAAGAATTCGCATTTTTCACAGAATAGCTGTATCGAACCTCTGGTGACGCTATGACGTTTAAGAAAAGGTTCAAATTGTCTGTAGTTAGAAGACAAGCCACAGTGAGAATCCATATATAGAAGCCTGCTGCGTGTCGAGTGCCGGGGCTCACCGTATTTTCTATTTACTTTTTATACGATAGTATATAAATGTCCTTTAGTTTTGTAGTATCTCTATATACTTCATATGCGACAGTAGTTCATAAGCAATAGCATTTTTTTTCCCAATTCTCAAATATACCAGGGATAATATACACCCTGGACTTTTTGTTTGACGAAATTCCAGATTTTCGTAGGCAAAGCTTAAGAGAGATGTGAAGCAAAACCCATATTTTCATGCTGCCCTAATAGAAAAAAGATGTGATTTCTTTAGTTTCATCGCTTCAAAACAAAAGTCTCTGTAGAGGGGCTTATCACGTATACATTTTAAAACCAAAAAATGAACAAACAATTGATAAAGAGCAAAATTTTTTGGATGAAAGTAAAAAGCGAAGATGAAACTTGAAACAAACAAAGTCTTTGTTCACAGTTTAGGCAACATATATCGGTATTATTGGTACAAGGAATTGACTCGTAATATCTTCCTAGATTTTAGAATTTTTAGATTTTAGAATCCCCTTAATTTTATCTCCCTTAATTTTAATGTCTCCTAAAAATATCCCCCTAAATAATAGAATTTTGAATTACTAGCACTTCACTGAAAACACCGAATCAACGCAGCTAAACACGAGTAGGAGAAGGAAAAATTACTATGTACAAAATAAAAGACTACTTTAATAGGCTTCAATAGTCTTTCACCAGCCACACAATCGGTAAATTTTAGCATACAATTTCAGTTCTCTCAAAATTTTAAGTAAGGTTAGTTTCAGGAATATACTAGTTTTTCAGAATTCAAAAAATTTAGGGAAATATTAGGAGTCAGTTTGTTTGTACCAATATTCAGATACATGTTGTATAAACAGTGAAGCAATAGTTTTGTTAGTTTAATATTTCATGATCAGTCGCTCTTTACTTTCATCTGAAAATTTATTCACTAAGAGACCTGTCATTGTTAGGTTTCAGACATGAGGTAGTTTCACGGCTTCAAGAATGAGCCGTCTCTCAAATTGAAGACCTCAAAAACTCTTGTATATGTCAATTTGTAACAATTAGTTCACAGGAGCAGTAAATAGCAAAAGCCATTTGCCTTCAAGTAATTATTTAGATCATAAATAGACGTTGTACTTCGCCAAAATCTTTCACAGCCCTTGGTACATGGCGAAACTTATCTTGTATATCACCAATGTAGAGGTCGCACAACATGTTAGACCTAGAAGAAGAAGGAAAAATGCAAACATGAATGAGTTATATTATTATAGAAAAGCCTTTTTCTATGATATTATATATCTTTATGTTTTTCCTTTATTTGAATTGGCGTAAACACTGGATTTAGTTGACGCATGAATTGAAATAAATACAAACTTTCTTATAGTGGTGGTCCTTATATCAAACAGTTCGTGGTAACGAACTGTAGTAAGGAGCGACCCGGCTCAATAGAAACCAAAAATCTAAAAAATGGAATTTTGAGAACAATAGCTACATCAAAAGAATTGCATTTTAATGCTGATTTTAAATATATAAGTTTCATCAAGTTTAGTCTTACGCTCCAAAAGTTACGAGCCTGAGTAAATTTGTTATTTTAGAAAAAAGGGGCTAGTTTAACATGAAAGTCCAGTTTGTAGATTTGTAAATTTTTCCATCAACGCCCCGCTCTTTACGCTAAAGTTTTTTTTACTGTTTTAAAAAGAAGAGTTGAGAGACAGAGTCAAACTTTAGCGTAAAAGCGGGGCGTTGATGAGGAAGCAGCCCCTTTCATATACGAAGTAATTTCTGTTCGGTTTAAGTTTTAATGTCGCTCCTTACTTTCAGTTGAAAAAACTTGTTTTTTTTTTTAATTTAATACAAGGTTACCTTGTTATTTTCAATCTATTGAAACGAACTTTTTGGTTAGGGCTCTTTTAGATGCGAGGAAGTTTGCCACTACCACTCATCAATCCTGGTTTTTAAGTTAAAACTTAATATTCGTACAACAATGTTTCAAAAATGATAGTCATTCCTGAAAAAGCGTACCCTTAAAATGTCTTAAGGGTTGACGAGAAGGGAGGGATATAAAAATTGAAAGTTGGACTACAGTATTATTTTTTCATGGTTGTCACGGAGACTTCTACATTTACTGTTATTCTTTTTTTTAAACAGGAAGGCCCTACCCCTTCTTCTACAAAGGTAAAAATATGAGTGTAATCTTTTACATTACACTTAAGGTATTTCTGTAATAATACAGGATGCTTGAAGGTATATTAAAGAACATTCCTTAGAATGAACAGAATCCCAGCAACTACTTTCTTCTGGCATTATCTAAAGATTGACTGAAAGTCTGAAAAATGGTCCAAAAATGCACTTTTTGAGACATAAGGCACCTCCTCCTCTATCTGCGGAAAGATCCACTAACGTTCATTTATTTGAATAAAATTTCTCGTACCCATGCATCCAAAATATAAATAGTAAGCTGAAATCCTTATTTCTAAGGAATAAAACCGAAAAAATTCTTACAAACATTCCTTTTATTAACAAGAAAAAAACTCAATTAAAACGAACAGAAATTAATTTAAAAAACACTTTTCATAAAACACGTTTTACAAGGAAAATTTAAGGGGTACTTTTAATCAAAGAGGAGTAGAAACAAAGCCAAATAATAATTCAACCTCTAGAGAGAACAAAAATTACTATCAATAAATTAATGAAACCCAAAAGGAACAGAAATTACAATAAACAAGAAAAGGGCTGAAGCACCCAAACACTATGAAAAACCAGAGCGTCATTTGCACTTTTTCCGAAAGCAAAATATATTCTAAATGTTTTCTCATTTATAACTTTCTTAAATCCAATATTTCTGACACTTCCAGAAATGAAGATCTTTATATATCAAACTGTCCATCCACGTTCTTTTCGGTAATACCAGCATGAAATGATGTCTTATAGAAAATAAGTTTCGCCATGTACCAAGGGCTGTGAAAGATTTTGGCGAAGTACAACGTCTATTGTCTGTAGTTAGTAGACAAGCGACAGTGAGAATCCATATATAGAAGCCTGCTGCGTGTCGAGTGCCGGGGCTCACCGTATTTTCTATTTACTTTTTATACGATAGTATATAAATGTCCTTTAGTTTTGTAGTATCTCTATATACTTCATATGCGACAGTAGTTCATAAGCAATAGCATTTTTTCTCCCAATTCTCAAATATACCAGGGATAATATACACCCTGGACTTTTTGTTTGACGAAATTCCAGATTTTCGTAGGCAAAGCTTAAGAGAGATGTGAAGCAAAACCCATATTTTCATGCTGCCCTAATAGAAAAAAGATGTGATTTCTATAGTTTCATCGCTTCAAAACAAAAGTCTCTGTAGAGGGGCTTATCACGTATACATTTTAAAACCAAAAAATGAACAAACAATTGATAAAGAGCAAAATTTTTTGGATGAAAGTAAAAAGCGAAGATGAAACTTGAAACAAACAAAGTCTTTGTTCACAGTTTAGGCAACATATATCGGTATTATTGGTACAAGGAATTGACTCGTAATATCTTCCTAGATTTTAGAATTTTTAGATTTTAGAATCCCCTTAATTTTATCTCCCTTAATTTTAATGTCTCCTAAAAATATCCCCCTAAATAATAGAATTTTGAATTACTAGCACTTCACTGAAAACACCGAATCAACGCAGCTAAACACGAGTAGGAGAAGGAAAAATTACTATGTAAAAAATAAAAGACTACTCTAATAGGCTTCAATAGTCTTTCACCAGCCACAAAATCGGTAAATTTTAGCATACAATTTCAGTTCTCTCAAAATTTCAAGTAAGGTTAGTTTCAGGAATATACTAGTTTTTCAGAATTCAAAAAATTTAGGGAAATATTAGGAGTCAGTTTGTTTGTACCAATATTCAGATACATGTTGTATAAACAGTGAAGCAATAGTTTTGTTAGTTTAATATTTCATGATCAGTCGCTCTTTACTTTCATCTGAAAATTTATTCACTAAGAGACCTGTCATTGTTAGGTTTCAGACATGAGGTAGTTTCACGGCTTCAAGAATGAGCCGTCTCTCAAATTGAAGACCTCAAAAACTCTTGTATATGTCAATTTGTAACAATTAGTTCACAGGAGCAGTAAATAGCAAAAGCCATTTGCCTTCAAGTAATTATTTAGATCATAAATAGACGTTGTACTTCGCCAAAATCTTTCACAGCCCTTGGTACATGGCGAAACTTATTTTGTATATCACCAATGTAGAGGTCGCACAACATGTCAGACCTAGAAGAAGAAGGAAAAATGCAAACATGAATGAGTTATATTATTATAGAAAAGCCTTTTTCTATGATATTATATATCTTTATGTTTTTCCTTTATTTGAATTGGCGTAAACACTGGATTTAGTTGACGCATGCATTGAAATAAATACAAACTTTCTTATAGTGGTGGTCCTTATATCAAACAGTTCGTGGTAACGAACTGTAGTAAGGAGCGACCCAGCTCAATAGAAACCAAAAATCTAAAAAATGGAATTTTGAGAACAATAGCTACATCAAAAGAATTGCATTTTAATGCTGATTTTAAATATATAAGTTTCATCAAGTTTAGTCTTACGCTCCAAAAGTTACGAGCCTGAGTAAATTTGTTATTTTAGAAAAAAGGGGCTAGTTTAACATGAAAGTCCAGTTTGTAGATTTGTAAATTTTTCCATCAACGCCCCGCTCTTTACGCTAAAGTTTTTTACTGTTTTAAAAAGAAGAGTTGAGAGACAGAGTCAAACTTTAGCGTAAAGAGCGGGGCGTTGATGAGGAAGCAGCCCCTTTCATATACGAAGTAATTTCTGTTCGGTTTAAGTTTTAATGTCGCTCCTTACTTTCAGTTGAAAAAAGTTGTTTTTTTTTAATTTAATACAAGGTTACCTTGTTATTTTCAATCTATTGAAACGAACTTTTTGGTTCAGGGCTCTTTTAGATGCGAGGAAGTTTGCCACTACCACTCATCAATCCTGGTTTTTAAGTTAAAACTTAATATTCGTACAACAATGTTTCAAAAATGATAGTCATTCCTGAAAAAGCGTACCCTTAAAATGTCTTAAGGGTTGACGAGAAGGGAGGGATATAAAAATTGAAAGTTGGACTACAGTATTATTTTTTCATGGTTGTCACGGAGACTTCTACATTTACTGTTATTCTTTTTTTTAAACAGGAAGGCCCTACCCCTTCTTCTACAAAGGTAAAAATATGAGTGTAATCTTTTACATTACACTTAAGGTATTTCTGTAATAATACAGGATGCTTGAAGGTATATTAAAGAACATTCCTTAGAATGAACAGAATCCCAGCAACTACTTTCTTCTGGCATTATCTAAAGATTGACTGAAAGTCTGAAAAATGGTCCAAAAATGCACTTTTTGAGACATAAGGCACCTCCTCCTCTATCTGCGGAAAGATCCACTAACGTTCATTTATTTGAATAAAATTTCTCGTACCCATGCATCCAAAATATAAAAAGTAAGCTGAAATCCTTATTTCTAAGGAATAAAACCGAAAAAATTCTTACAAACATTCCTTTTATTAACAAGAAAAAAACTCAATTAAAACGAACAGAAATTAATTTAAAAAACACTTTTCATAAAACACGTTTTACAAGGAAAATTTAAGGGGTACTTTTAATCAAAGAGGAGTAGAAACAAAGCCAAATAATAATTCAACCTCTAGAGAGAACAAAAATTACTATCAATAAATTAATGAAACCCAAAAGGAACAGAAATTACAATAAACAAGAAAAGGGCTGAAGCACCCAAACACTATGAAAAACCAGAGCGTCATTTGCACTTTTTCCGAAAGCAAAATATATTCTAAATGTTTTCTCATTTATAACTTTCTTAAATCCAATATTTCTGACACTTCCAGAAATGAAGATCTTTATATATCAAACTGTCCATCCACGTTCTTTTCGGTAATACCAGCATGAAATGATGTCACACGTCTTGAAGTTGCTTGTCAGACTGAGGGCACTGCCATCTTTACCATCGACTCATCCTCTACTCTTGGTACCACCAATGGAAACCTAAAAACCTGCTTATACGAGGTATCTGTTCAGACCGAGCCCTACTCAGGTTCTTCTAGTGATAATATGGCGCATCCAAAATCCTGTGTTAAAGATTTCGCTCGCCCGACAGAACTAGACCTACGTTGCCTGAGCAACGTGAAGTGTTACGGCAACCTTTGTCCGGCTTCACCAAATAAAGTGTTGCAAGAGCAACACTTTGGTTTTGTTTGTTTGCTATCAGTTAAACGCTGAAGTTGTCAGCCTATCGAAGCTTTTAAAACTTTATGCTCAGAGAAGAACGCAATCAGTAATCACATGATCAAAGGCTATTCCTCAGCGTTGAAAAAACAGCAATAACAAAAGAATATCCAAAGAAGGGACTAAATTGACTTTGCAGCCAGTTGAACTTTATCCTTTTCAATCGTAGACATCGTGACGGATCAAGACTTGAAACAATATCTTATATAATCTAGTTGGCATTATAAAGCTATCCGTAACTTTTCAGGATCAAAATACCATAGATGAGACTCAATTAATTATTACGAAACTGCCTCGTTGTTTTACGTTATCGTTTGTACCCGTTGCGTAAACACTTAATTCTAGGTTACGGTGAGTATGGGTAGGCTATATCAACTAGAAAATGTTAGAAACCCCTCCTCACTAAAGATGATTGTAGCCTAACAGACAGTCCCCTATGTCTTACCACTGGAACCAACTCGTTCTTATCATCAAATACACTGGAAGCAAATAATAGCTACACCAAATAGCAAAATTTGCAAACCCCTCAGTGCCGAAGATGATTATGAGCTAACAGCTGACCTTTCCTTACAAGTCCCGTACATGTCTCACAATTGGTATCGGCTTATTTTTGGTTTCAGTGTGTACCCTACTACTGAAGTTGTCAACCCCTTGAAACTTTCAAACAAATAATTGATACACCAACTAGCAAAAGTTGCTAATCACTCATTGCCAAAGGTGATTATTACCTAACAGCCGACTGTTGCTTACAAGTCCTCTATATGTCTCACAATTTGTATTGGCCTAGATTTCGTTTCAGTGTGTACCTTACTACTGAAGTTGTCAACCCCTAGAAACTTTCAAACTGGTATTTCTCATGAAGGAATTTTGTATGAAAAAATGGATGACATATACTTTGATCACCTCATCAAGAGCTATCGATTGCCGTCGAAAAAGAGTTCTATCTGCCTTAGTTCAAAAGTTGATTTTTTGCCGTAGGCCAACTTATTAACGTCACCACTTAGAAAAGAGCAAAGGATAAGCTCCACTTTCTTTAGCAATGACAGAACTTTTAAAGTTTAAGAGGTACATCTGACAACATTTCTCTACCTCAATCCCAAGTCCGAAAAAAACAAATGATAAACCCAGCGAAAATCACGGCAGCACTTTCGGACCCGTGGGTAAATGCCGCTTTTTTCTTCTGTAAATTTTTCTATTTATCACTCAAAGAAGATATATTGACTGTGGGGCCGGGTAGCTGCCGCTTATATTTATAGATTTTAATCCATCTTCAATTTGAAATTGGTGCCTGCCTGCTAGAACGGAGCTTTCCGCTCGAAAGCAGAAATATGGTTTGATGAAACGCAAGCTTGGTTGAACAACTTCAGATACTCTTCTTTGACATAGGCTACATAACTCCACTTCACTTTGCCCACCATAGGTTCTGGCTCGTGGACAAGGAAACCCTATTTGCGATGTAAAACGATCATATTCCTCCCCAACTGGATATCTTCAATTTTTCCGATATTTCCTCTTTCTTTCAACCAAGCAAGACAAATCCAGAAAATAACGAAGTAAGTCAAGTGAACGTAAAAAAAAATTAGACAATGCTAATCTGGGCTTTTCAAATTCATTCGAGAGGTCAAGTGCAATCGAATTAGTGTCAACCAGGTTATTAGGGATGCCACTGACCGGAACCGCGAAGAAACACTTTTTGACTTTTTGAAGCTGAATCAATTATTTATGAACGAAATAATCCCACAGACATATCTTCTATTACTATGACGGAACAAGTTCCTGAATACACTAGTAGCTTACTGGCTTCGGGTTGTATGCCGAAATTAAAAGGTGAAAACAACACTATTATTTTGAGGACTGACAAGGTTAAAGTTAATGCGTATGCAGATGATGATTTAGAAATTGTTTTTGAGAAACTTGTGAAAAATAAAATGAAAGATAACGCAAGAATAGGCAGAAAAACAATGTTATATACGATGATTTTATTCATGGTCTCTGTAAGTTTCGTAAGCAGTGCAAGTTTTTACATATTTGTCGTAATTTTATTTTAGGTATTTGTATAAGCAATAAGTGCAGTTTTGATCGTGTTGACCTTTGTCCTGCCTTAGCTTGTATTGACAAATCGTGTTTTTTGCTAATGTATCACCAGTGGCAGAGGGAAGGTTTAAAAGCCAACCTTTTTATGCCGACGCCGAAATCATTCACGACCCCTTCCCCCCTAGGTTGTGTTTTCAGTCGACTTCCCCTCTCAGACACCTTCCGCTCTACTTTCCTTTCCCTTCATCATCTTCTCTTGCTATCCCTCCCCATATGGATAACTCCCAATTTAACTTTTTCTCGTATCACCAGAAAACCTTTCCCCCAACCCCTGCACTTTATTCCCCGTGGGTACCCTACCAACGTGAATCTGGTTTGAGTTCCTACATGGGAAAATCATCCTATAATAAATAGTCCGCCCCAAAAATTATCCGCACCATCCTACAGCCTAAGTTTAAACTCCCCCAAGAATTGCTGAAACTCAATGACAGTGGCGTTTCCCCAGTCACTTTAAAATTCCAAAATCTGTGATAACTAAAGCCAAAAGCCTTAATTTTGAAAACCTATTAAACTCAAGGTGCTGTCAGAATTAAATCCAATTTTCCTTATAGCTTTTACAGAAGTAAAAAGTAAAAGGCCTTTTCGTTTGTCAAATTATTCAGAATTTTGTAAGCTCCGCCCTTTGGATCACCCACTTGGAAAAAAGGAGATGGTGTCATGTTTTTTACTAAATGCAGTCTTTTCCATAAAATCCTTCCTGCTTTTAATTTATCTGAGCACAATGAAATCCATTGCCTAAGCATTAGATCCGTAGTACCCACCCCGTCCCTATAATACCATTGCAATAGCTGCCTTATTACTCGCCAAACCAAATATTGATGCGAAACGCAAATTTCTCCAGCAGTTGCAGACCAGCGTCGATTTTGTTATCTCTTCTCAATGTACCCAAATGCCGGAATTTTTTTGGTAGGTGATGCCAATGAACTTAAAATAAATTAAATTTGTGCGTTTCTAAAAGTTAAGCAAATACTTAGAATACCAAAAACCCTTTCCCTTTTTGAATCTTTCTCTTAACTCTACTTTTTAAAACAGTAAAAAACTTTAGTGTAAAGAGCGGGGCGTTGAGGAAGAAAAGCCCCTTTCATATACGAAGTAATTTCTCTTCGTTTTAAGTTTTAATGCCATTCCTTACTTTCAGTTAAAAAAACTTGTTTTTTTTAAATTTAATTTCTGGACGTTTTTGAACTAATGCATGTTTTGATCTTGGCTCTCCGCACATAACTAATTAAAACGAAATTTGCATATTATTTTTTTTTTTGGCTAAATGGCTCTCTCATAGTTTTAATCGGAAGATTTTAAGAAAAAAGAGCGAAGGAGGAGGCCTAGTTGCCCTCCAATTTTTGATCACTTAAAAGGCAGCTATAACTTCTAATTTTTTAAGAACGTTTTCATTAGTAAAAAAATATACGTAGCTTACGAATTAACTTACGTAACGAACTTCTATGTTCGTATATTTTATTGCGTAATATATAGATATGAGGGGGTTAACCCCCTCGTCAATACCTCGCTCTTTACACTAAAGCTTAAATTTTGTCCCAACTCCTTAAAAATGATCCCCTGAATCACAAAGGGCGTAGAATAAATAGTTGGAATTACTAAAAATACCTTAGCTTAAAGCGCAAGATATTATGAGGAGGTTAACCCCTCATATGTGTGATAATTTCTGTTAGTTTTAAGTTTTAATGCTGCTCCTTACTTTCAGGTGAAAAAACTTGTCAAATTTATTTTTTCATTGTTTTTTAAAATGATACTAGAAAATCCTGCACCCGCTTTATTGAAATTGTCTTCCCCCATGACAAATTTCTCCATGGAAAAATCCTGCAATGTAGCCCCCCCCCCCCAACCCAAAAATCCCCTGAAATCGTCTGTACACTTCCTAATAACCATTACTATATGTAAACACAGGTCAAAGTTTGTAGCTTGCAGTCCCTCCCACGGGGACCATGGGGGAGTAAGTCGTCCCCAAAGACATGTTTATTAGGTTTTTCTAAGACCCAAAGACTATAGTGAACAAAATAGCTATCTCATAATTTTGATCCGGCGACTTTGGGGGAAAATTAGCGTAGGAGGGGGCCTAGGTGCCCTCTAATTTCTTGATCACTTAAAAAGGGCACTAGTACTTTTAATTTCTGTTAGAATGAACCCTCTCATGACATTTTAGTTCCTCTGAGTCGATGCGATCACCCCTGAAAAAAAAACAAAAAAACAATAAACACCCATCCGTGATTTGTCTTCTGGCAAAAAAAAAAGCGAAATTGCACATTTTTGTAGATACGAGCTTGAAACTACTACAGCAGGGTTCTCTGATATGCTGAATCTGATGGTGTGGTTTTCGTTAAGATTGTATGACTTTTAGAGGGTGGTTCCCCATATTTTCTAAAATGAGGTAAATTTTCTCAGGCTCGTAACTTTTGGTCGGTAAAAATAATCTTGATGAAACTTATATATTTAAAATTGGCATTAAAATGCGATTCTTTCGATGTAACTATTGGTATCAAAATTTAATTTTTTAGAGTTGAGGTTACTATTGAGCCGGGTCACTCCTTACTACAGTTCGTTACTGTTCGAACTGTTTGAAAATAGACCACAGGTAGTCAAATATCAGAATCATTATTCCAGTCCCCTACCTGTACACAATAGAGTATCCCAAGGTACTCTGCTAGGTGCCCTCCTTTTTCCTGTTATGATAAATAGCCTCTTGGAGGAATTTATCGACAGATGGAAATTTGTGGATGACCTAATGCTTGTTGAAACCTGCTACCAAAACTTAGTAAGGAACCCTATGAGTAGCCTCAATGATATTGCAGATGACGCCACGGACTCAGATATGAGAGTAAACCCCCCTCTAAATCTACGATAATGTCAATATGTCTCCTTAAAACCTCACCCCTTTTCCTCAATCCTATCCCCCCAGATACATCTGTGCCTTCCTTTAAATTACTTGAGGTTACAATATCTTCTAATTTAAAGAGGGATATCCCCGTCAAAGATACTGTTCATAGCACAAATTGTACCTGTCTCTCCTTAAGCTCTTGAATAAATTTAAAATCCCCCTTACCATTCTTTACGGGTCCATACTTCCTTTGTCCGCCCGCATCGTGAATGTGCTTGTCGAGTTTAGCATCCTGACATCTCCAGTGATGAATCAGAAAAAAATGAATCCATTCAAAAATGAGGCCTGAGAATAATTTCTAAAGAAGGTAAGGTACCTAACTCGCTCCTTCTCAAAAAGGCCAAGCCGGAAACTCTTGAGTACAGTAGATGAACGTTGTACTTCATGGCAAAAAATGTAATAATAAACCTTTTTACTGAAAACATTTTCCCCAAAATACACTAACCGTCCAGACACCGCTTGCCATGTACTGTTTCTGAACTTCCTATTTTGTCCCCCATCCATTGCCTAGCCTTCAGGTATAAAAAACCTATATCCTCTTTATTACTGATAAAATAAACCGCTAGTTTTCCTTTTAATCTTTTTATTGGGTAATGGTGATCCCCAAGTGTAATGTTCGTTTGATTCTTTTGTTCCCTCTCCCTTGTTTATATCTTCTCTTTTAAAACTTTTTAACGCTAATTTTGTCTCACTCTTTTTTAGTTTTACTTTAGTTTTTACCTTTTTAACTTTTCTAGATTTTGCTACTTAATTATTTTTTTAACTAATGAATGGCTTTGCCTTTCTAATATTGTCGTTTTTGGCATTGTTTAGCTAGTTTCTTAGTTATTGTGCTTTCCTTATGATTTTATTTTTTATTTTTTTTATTTTATGACTCCGAAATATAAATCCGGTCCTTCGGGGCTTGTAATTGACGTTTAAAAAGATACATCTTGTCTTTTCTTACCAGTATACTTAGAGAGACGACAACTAGTTATTTACACTTAATAGGAAAAATAAATAATGAATAATTAATATGCCCCAATGGTTACCTCGTAATGTTAAGATTGATATAAAGTTACAATGTACCCCGTCCAATTTTATTTTGCGAATGGTACCCGCCGATGCGCCTGATGCAACAGTCTCTCTCACTCCGAAAATACTTCATGTACGAAAACAATAGGCTACGAGTTCTGTTGCCTTGGCAATTGAAAAATTAATAGCCAGTGGAAATAATACCAAACTCCTCGTTCTCACACATTATGATGTAACGTCATATTGCCATGGGTTCGCTTACCTACACCGACTCTTCATTTATCAATGGTGAAATTCCTTCAAAACTCACTTTGAAATTTGTAAGAAGTACCACTGCGAAAGGATCATGGACAAGAACTCTATATAAATTGACAATGCAATCCCTAGATCGAGATTCAAAACTTTTTTTCAAATGGTATAACCGATAAACTGTTTGTGAAAAGTCACAGTATCATTGTATTGGACTTGTCTGGTACCCAATATATGAGTATTGTCCGTACGGGTACTGTAAGCTTAGAATTTATCTTTGCCAAGGCATTGACAGAGAGTATAGATCTAATTAAATCAATTTAAAACCTGTTGAGAAATTACCCCGATGACCGTGTTCTATTAGATTTGGCACCATGAACACACATTAACAATAAGTGCATTAAAATTTGATTCGTATATGTCTAAATACATAGCCTATTGCATACCCTCAGATTTTCTTGAAGGTATTCATGATGTTAGCAATAACTTTATCATTATTAATAATAAATCATCGACTGCAAAGACGGTTCATTTTTTTTTTAGAGAGAGAGAGAAGTTTATTAATATTGAATAGAAGACAATACAAAATATAATTCAAAATCGAATTACAATACACATAATTCCCCCCGAAAGGCTCCATGGCCAGGGATACAAGGGAGATAAAAAAAAAAATATGATACAAGCAATAAATTCAATATAGGCAATCACATATAGTAGTTTATAGGCAATATATTTATGGGGGATACAATATAAGCAACAACTAGAAGGAGAAAAAACATAGAGAATATACCTGAGGCCTGGGAGCAAAGTGTAGAGAGGAAAACCACACGCCTCTAACAAAACACAGGGGCCATCAACTCCTCAGAGGAAAAAAATTAATCTATTTGATTCTTTATTAAATGATCCTCAAGAATCCTTTTAAAAGTCCCAAACGAGTGGCATTTCTGTACTGAAGAAGGCAGTGAATTCCAGACCTGTTGACAAGCAATGTGGGGATTGAAATCTGATCAAACAGTGGGGGTAGGCGGAATGTAGATATTATTTGAAGAACGAAGGTTATATGGAGCTGAATCAGAAATAAACATATGAGTTTTCCGAAGAGATTTTGGAAGATTGCCGTGAAGTTGATCAAAGACAAAAGAAGCACAAGAAATAATGTAAATAGAAAGTAGACTTAAGAGCTGTGTTGGTGAAGAACGGTTGGAGTCCATAGCCAGATGCTGTACTTTATTATAAATGACAGAAAGTGACCACAGCGTAGGCGGAAAAGTATACATCCATACAATGGGGCAATAAGAAACATATGACAGGACAAGACAGAAAAAAATAAGTTTCAGAATAGATCCAGGAAATGTGTATCTAAGTTTTCGAATGATACCCAAACTCCGTGAGACCTTAATCATGGCTACATCGTTTCTGAATGAAAGGTTCTCATCAAGCAGGATACCAAGAAACCAGACCACCCGGTTCTCTGGTCTACACAAGGAGCCTTGTGACACCTCAAGGTGTCAATAAATCAAAAATGAAATGGGACCAGGAACAGATCCCTGCGGGACGCCATAATATACTCCAGAAGGGCCTCGGAAAAGCGGATCAATTGAAATAAGCCTACCAGAAAGATATGAATCAAACCAAGAATAAGCGTTTGATCTTATACCAATAAGCGTTTGACTATCACAATATGTGATAGTTTCCAAAAAAAGAATCCGATGAGTCCAGGAATCAAGAGCTTTACGAACATCCAAAAATAAAGCTGCCGGTATATGACCAGAATCTATTGGCGAATGAAAGAAATTCGATAATGCTGCGCAAGCATGCTCCGTAGAGTGACTCGCTGAAAATTTAAACTGGAAATCATGCCTTCTTCGGAAATCTCTTCGGAAATTTAAACTGGAAATCATGCATAGAATAGCCTTCTCAAAAATTTTGCTGAAAACAGATAGGAGAGAAATTGGCCTTTAATTAGCAGGATCACTCCAAGAACCACCTTTATAGAGTACTATAACCTTAGCTCGCTCGAGAGATTCAGGAAAAATACCTTTCTCGAAAGACAGATTGACGAGCTTAGTTAGTGGTGACAGAATAGCAGGCAGAATGGCACGGATAACCCTTGTAAGAATTTTGTCTGGTCCTGAAGAGGATGATTCTTTAAGAGCATTCACGACACGAGCTACCTCAAATTCAGAAACAGAATTCAATCAACTTCAAACATGAGGGTCCAAGAAAGGCTCTGAAATCGCAACGGGAAGTTGCAGAGCTTGTAAAGGAAGCAGAGCTTGTAAAGGAAGCAGTTACCTTTCCTATATTAGCAAAATAAAAGGTAAGCTCTAGCTGAACATATACATCTCCTTGAATGGTTTGGCCATCGATTTTCAGCATTGATGGAACTGAAGGCAGAGGGGGAGTAGGTCAAAGAACTGAATTAATTAAATACCGTGTCTTCCTTACATCCTTCCCACATTCAGAAAATTTCATATGATAATACTGAGACTTTGCCTTCCTACACAGAGAATTAAATATATTCCTATAGGCCTTGAATCGTTTGTGATGAGCTATAGATGGTGAAGCCTTGTAAAGCTTCCGAAAATAATTTTTCCTTTTCCAGCTTTTATGGAGACCTGGAGTCATCCATGGATTCAGTGGTGCCATCCTTTTCGAAGTATGGGGCGCTGGACCCCGATTACAAATTTCCAGGATTCCTTCTTTGACTAAATCATAAAATGAATCAAAAGAGTGGTAAAAATCTGAATCAGAAACCAAACTACCCCGTGGTACATCAGCCAGACGAGAATTAAGTAGACTTAGCTCAGTATCACCATAACGGAAAAACAGGAAATTAGATGGTGATGCTATACGCTGCGCTTGATCAGCATTCTAATATCGGGAAATAGCGGGAAAATGATCAGAAATATCACTAACCAGCACCAAATTATCTAAGACATCTAATGACGAAAAAATATTATCGATAAGAGACGCTTGTGTTTCTGTAACTCAGGTTGGTATACAAACTGAAGGTAAAGTTCCCGAAGAGAGCATCATTGACAAAAAATCAATAGTTGAAGCAGAATTTTGATCCAGCAGGTTAAGGTTAAAATCACCCATAAGGATTAGTTCATAGGGATGTTTAAATGCAACAAAATATGAAGTTTTGAGATTAAATCGTATTTTTTGTAGATATAACAAGTTTTTGCTTCGAGTACCCTATGACGCCTTAACAAGTACATCAGAAGAAATTACAGTTGTTCAGATCCACGATCTAAGCCATGGGAGCTTAACGCTCAAATTTCCAGTAAGCAAACTCTCTATGAATGGTGAAATGTCATTTTTTATGCTTAAAAATAATGTTTGTTTTTGCTTTTGAGTTTCGATTTTCTTTTCCTTTCTTGGTTTTAATTGTACTCAAACATGTTCCTTTATGTACGTTGTTTTTTAAACACATACTTACACGTATACATACATAGCCACCATTAATTCGAAAAAGAAAATATTAAGCATTATTTATACAGCTTTGATAACGGAGTGAAATCATTTTCTATAATCTCTTTTACTGTTTTGTTTGTTTTCTGTTTAAATCTTTTACTGCCTTTTAACTGTTCCTTACTAATTTTACTTTTTCTCTGTAAATAACTGTTTTTATTCTTTTTTACTGTCTTGTTTTACTTTTTAATCTTTTTTAATGGTTTTCTTCACTGTTCCACTCTTCTTTAATTATTTACCTTTTACTGTCAATAATTGATTTTTTTCTTTTTCCATGGTCTTGTTTTACTTTTTAATCTCTTTTACTGTTTTGTTTGTTCTTCTGTCTTACTCGTTTACTGTCTTTTTCTCTGTTCTTTACTAATTTTACTTTTTACTGTTAATAACTAATTTTTCATTTTTTACTGTCTTGTTATACTTTTTAATTTCTTTTACTGTTTACTCATGTCAGGGTAACCTTCCGTGCACTGCTTGGCAACCATTACTTTTTTATTTTTGTCCAGCCTCCCATTTTCTAGTATTGTGTTTTGTTTATTTTACTATTTTTGTCAAGTGGTTAAATTAAATTTTTGTGATTGTTAGCTGAGCTGAGTCTTCTGTTGGGGGTGTATTATTTTGTCTTATGTTGAATTATATTTAATCAATGAATGCATTCATTCATTCTATGTTAGAACATAGAAAAATAGATTAACCGATACAAAAAAAAAACAGGATGGATAGAACATCACAATAACTATGCTCCTGTCCAGTAGCCATAGTAATTAGAACATTAGAGGTAAAATTTTTGCTTCTTGTTAAAAAATTAAAGAAACAGACACTTTCCCATATGACAATATCTTTTGTTGCTAACAAAGGCACTAGGTCTATCAATTTCCGTCCAAATTTCGTTCGTCATTCTTTGCCCATAGGTTCGATACTTTTACTCTGCAACAAGAAGTAGCAAAAAAAAACAAACACGAATCACTACAAATATGTGTTTAAACAAAATACCGAAAGGACAGAGAAAACATACCGATTACTTTTGATAAGCTGGATTTCAATTAATCCAAAGCGTTCTGAATGATTTTTAGTAAATGAAAAATCAAGGGCTGAGACTTCACAGAAGGTTTGAAACTTGGCGTTGAATTGTTGCAGAATTCGTGCCTCTTCTTTAGTTTTCTTGGTTAAACTGTTCAATAGCTTCCTGAAATTAAATTAGTAATAAAAGAATCTACAATATTTAGGGCATTAATTAGAGAGGGATTAATTGACACCTCTGATTTGTTTTGCCCTCCTTCCAGCCCGCTGGATTTTGAAAATAAATTCCCCTCCAAAAATCCCCTACATTTTTGCGAATCGAATTTTTGACACTTATCATGGTCTGAATTTTCCTATATTCTTGAATTATCAAACTAAGAAAGCGCCGAAGTACCAGGAATTTTTTTAATCGTCATGAAAGAAAACCAAAAGTGGCGCTGTAACAGGTTCCATACGAACCAAATTTGTATATATCATAAAGATTATTAGCATTACTTAATATTCAAGTCATAACAATTATATGGAAAATTTTTTTGTTTGGGTTGAATAAAATTGGTCTAATGACAAGCGGTTGGGTATAGAAAATCGAACACATTTTATATGCGAACTGAATTTTAATGTATCATAAAGTGAAAAAACTGGTACCACTTTTTTCTTATGACTAGCGCTTGTGTAAAGTAAACCTCCTAACATATATCACCGATACATCAAGTAATATAGCTTGAGTGATATAGCCTGAAACAAAAAACCTTGCCCTTTCCCCTCCTTTTTGGACTTCGAATTTTTGAACTTAGATATTTTGGGCTTAGAATTTTTCGGACTTGTAGTTTTCGGACTCCATATTATTTGGAATCATAATATTTTTTACCCTGTTTTCCGTAAAATTCGATGAAGATACGCTTCTTTGAATTAAATGCGTCATTAAAAATATTTTGTACTCTGCTTTGCCCAAAGCTCGATGAAGATAGGTTTCTTTGAATCAAACATGTGGTTAAAAATGTTTTTTTTACTCTTGTTTGCACAAAACTCGATGAATGTACGCTGCATTGTATCAAATGTATGGTTTTTCAGACATTGGTTTCAAACAGTTCGTGGTAACGAACTGTAGTAAGGAGCGACCCGGCTCAATAGTAACCAAAACTCTAAAAAATGGAATCTTGATACCAATAGCTATATCAAAAGAATTGCATTTTAATGCTGGTTTTAAATATATAAGTTTCATCAAGTTTAGTGTTACCCATCAAAAGTTACAAGCCTGAGAAAATTTGCTTTATTTTAGAAAATAGGGGTAAACACCCCGTAAAAGTCACAGAATCTTAACGAAAATCACACCATCAGATTCAGCGTATCAGAGAACCCTATTGTAGAAGTTTCGAGCTCCCATCAACAGAAATGTGGAATTTTGCATTTTTTGCCAGAAGGCAGATCACAGATGCGTGTTTATTTGTTTGTTTTTTGTTTGTTTTTTTTTTCCCAGGGGTGATCGTATCGACCCAGTTGTCCTAGAATGTTGCAAGAGGGCTCATTCTAACGGAAATGAAAAGTTCTAGTGGCCTTTTTAAGTGACCAAAAAAATTGGAGGGCACCTAGGCCCCCTCCCACGCTAATTATTTTCCCAAAGTCAACGGATCAAAATTCTGAGATAGCCATTTTATTCAACGTAGTCGAAAAACCTTATAACTATGTCTTTGGGGACGACTTACTCCCCCACAGTCCCCGTGGGAGGGGCAACAAGTTACAAACTTTGACCTGTGCTTACATATAGTAATGGTTATTGGGAAGTATACAGGCGTTTTCAGGAGGATTTTTTTGGTTGGGGGGGAGGGGTTGAGAAGAGGGGGATATGCTGGGGGAACTTTCCATCGAGAATTTGTCATGGGAGAAGAAAACTTCCATGAAGGGAGAGCAGGATTTACTAGCATTATTTAAAAAAAAAATTAAAAAATAAATGTGAAAAAGCTTTTTCACCTGGAAGTAAGGAACAGCAATAAAACTTAAAACAAACAGAAATTATTACCCATATAAGGGGCTCACCTCCTTATGATACCTAGCTCTTTACGCTAAAGTATTTTTAGTAATTTCAACTATTTATTCTACGGCTTTTGTGATTCAGGGGTTATTCTTAATGAATTGGGATAAAATTTAAGGTTTAGTGTAAAGAGCGAGGTACTGACGATGGGGCGAATCCCCTCATATATGTAATAAAAACATGAGAATACAAAAGTTCTTTACGTAAGCTAATTTATAAGTTAAGTAAATCTTTTACCAATAAAAAGATTCGTAAAAAATTAAAAGTTCTAGTTGCCTTTTTAATTAACCAAAAAATCGGGAAAGCCATTTCCCACTAAATGAGAAAGCCATTTAGCCCCCCCCAAAAAAATATGCAAAATTTCGTTTTGATTATTCCTCTGCGGAGAGCCAAAATCAAAACATGCATTGATTCAAAAACGTTCCGAAATTAAATAAAAAAAACGAGTTTTTTTAACTGAAAGTAAGGAGCGACATTAAAACTTAAAACGCACAGAAATTACTTCGTATATGAAAGAGGCTGCTTCCTCATCAACGCCCCGCTCTTTACGCTAAAGTTTTTTACTGTTTTAAAAAGAAGAATTGAGAGAAAGAGTCAAACTTTAGCGTAAAGAGCGGGGCGTTGATGAGGAAGCAGCCTCTTTCATATACGAAGTAATTTCTGTGCGTTTTAAGTTTTAATGTCGCTCCTTACTTTCAGTTAAAAAAACTCGTTTTTTTTATTTAATTTCTTTTGCACAAAGCTCGATGAAGTTACGCTTGTTTGAGTCAAATGTATGGTATGCAGGGTTTGTGCAAATCAAATGTGTGTACTCTATTTTGCAAAAAAGCTCGACAAAGATACGCTTCTTTAAATCAAAAGTATTGGTTCGAAATGTTTGGTACTCAGTTTTGCACAAAGCTCGATGAAGACTTGTTTCTTTGAATCAAATGTGGAGTTCAAAATATTTTTTGCTCTCTTTTATACAAAATTCGATTAAAATACATTTTTTGAATCAAATGTGTGGTTCAAAATGTTTTGTAATATGTTTTATAAAAAGTTCAATGAAGATACATTTCTTTGAATAGAATCTGTGGTTCAAAAGTTTTGTAATCTGTTTTATACAAAGTTCGATGAAGATACGTTTTTTTAAATCAGTTGTGCGGTTAAAGAGGTTTTGTACTCTGTTTTAATAAAATTAGAAGAAAATGCGTTTCCTTGAATCCAATGTTTGGTTGAAAATGTTTTGTACTCGATTTTATACAGTACCGGATGAAGATACTTTTCTTTGAATAGAATCTGTGGTTCAAAAGTTTTGTAATCTGTTTTATACAAAGTTCGATGAAGATACGTTTTTTTAAATCAGTTGTGCGGTTAAAGAGGTTTTGTACTCTGTTTTAATAAAATTAGAAGAAAATGCGTTTCCTTGAATCCAATGTTTGGTTGAAAATGTTTTGTACTCGATTTTATACAGTACCGGATGAAGATACTTTTCTTTGAATCAAATTTTCAGTTTAAAATGTTTTGTACTCTGTTTTATAAGAACTTCAATGAAGACGAATTTCTTTGAATCAAATGTGTGGCTCAAAATGTTTTGTACTCTGTTTTATATAAATTTAGAAGAAAATATGTTTCTTTGAATCAAATGTTTGGTTCAAAATGTTTTGTACTCTGTTTTATATAAAGTTAGTAGAAAATACGTTTCTTTGAATCAAATGTGTGGCTCAAAATGTTTTGTACTCTTTTTCATATAAAGTTAGAAGAAAATGCGTTTTTTTGAATCAAATGTGTGGTTCAAAATTTTTTGTACTCTGTTTTGTATGATGAAGATACGTTTCTTTTAATCAAATGTGTGGTTTAAATTTTTAGACTCTGTTATAGAAAGTTTGATGCAGATACGTTTCTTTGAATCAAATGTGTGATTCAATATGTTTTGTACTCTGTTTTGCCCAAAGCTCGATAAAGAACCACTTCTTTGACTCAAATGTGTGGTTGAAAATGTTTTGTACTCTGTTTTAGACAGAGCTCGATTGCGATGCGCTTTTTTGAATCAATTGCGTGGTTCAAAATGTTTTGCACTCAGTTTGGCACAAAGCCCAGTGAAGATATGTTTCGTTAAATCAAATGTGAGAGAGAAACAATCAAACAGACAGTCAGACAAACAGGCACAGAGATAGAGAGAGAGAGAAAGAATTTGAACCACACATTTGATTCAAAGAAATGTATCTTCATCGAGCTTTGTATATGACAATTTACAAAACATTTTCAATATATATTTAATTTAAAGAAACGTACCTTCATCGAGCTTTGGGAAAAACAGAGCACAAACATTTTGAACCAATACATTTGATTCAAAGAAGCGTATGCTCATCATGCTTTGTGCAAACAGAATACAAAACATTCTGAATCACACATTTGATTCAAAGAAACGTATCTTCATCGAGCTTTGGAAAAAAGTTAACGACATTTTTAACGAATAAATTTGGTTCAATGAGACGTAACTTCACCGAGCTTTGTATAAAACAGAGATTTGAAACAACACGTTTGATTCAAGTAAATATATTTTTAGTGAGCTATGCATAAAACAGAGTACAAGACATACTGAATCACATATTTAGATAGCTTCGAAGACCACTTCCTTTCCATGAAGAAAAAAATATAATTCAAAATAGGAATGAAACCTCTTAATCGACAGTGAAACAAATATTAACTGAATATTTCCGACACATATACAGTGTCCATCATCAGTAATATAACTAAAATACATCAATAAAAACCCAAAAAAATTATACCCAATAAACTAATTACATATGGTTTATTGCTCTTATTTTCAAATGTGCTCATTTTCAAATTTATTTATATGGTTGTCATGACCTGAATATTAAGAAGTGCTAATGACCTTTAAGGTATATGCAAATGAGGGTCGCATGGGACCTGCTATAGCACCACTACTAACAGTCATATTTTATTATAGCCCTACCAATCATTATGTTAGCCTAGCAGATTTGTAACAATCATACTATAGGTATCAATTTAGAATGATAGGATCTTTTCTAATATTGGCACTTATGGCCATGATCTTTTTGGTTTTTATTCAGTTTTCACAAGCCACATATGTATTGTCAGTGGGGTTATTTTTTTTCTCAGCTAAACGCTTGGGAGAAATGCTAAACATTAAATTAAATAATGTTATTTTAAATTCTATTTAGAAAGAAAGTAATAGGACTGTTGATCTGCTGTAAAATACCCCAATCAGGAACTTTCATGGAATTGATTAAATCTTAATATTGTACATTTACAAGGATTTTCCGAGAAAATGAGAAACATTTGATTCCCTTAACTACGATTGTGAGGCTGTACTGGTCTCATTACCCAATTATCTTCTTAGAATAGTATGCCCTAATTTAGAGATAAAAAAAGAGCATTCCTATTGTTCTAAAAGCGCTATCATCCAATGTTCCTAGCCCTTTCTGTTCAGGATTTTAGCTGAGTTCGGCATTTAAGCTTCTGCACTTGGGACGTAGGCAGAGGAACTGAATGAAATATGTCTCCTAAACTTTAATACTTTCTTTCTTGTTAAAAATACAGGAAGTTACGCAGTGTTCTCACTTATTAGTTGATTCAGAGGCTTGCCTGCCGTAGTAAAACCAGCTTATGAAATAGAATAATATATTTGGGTTTTAATTCTCATTTTTAACCAACATATTTGACGCCGGTTTTTCCACATTTTTTCCTTCGCGAAATTTTTTACAGAATTTCAGAAATAAATTAAAATGTGGCACAAAAATGAAGAATCGTTTAGATTCAAAAATACAGGTCTGCAGGGTTCTGAAATTTTGAGAGGGCTGGAAAAGTTAAGATAACACAAAAAAATTTGGCAACGATTTTTCCGTGGAGGGAGGGATCCTTTTCACCAATCTCAGGGGGAACCCTTGTGTTGAATTAAAAATTGAATTAAAATAGTTTGATATGTCTTTCTCCTGTAACATTATGTTACTCTATATTGGTCTGTGTTTCAACACCTTATGGGACATGGAACGTCTAAACTTACTCCTTTTATTGCGAAATATCTAGTTTTGCTCTATTATTAAATAAAAAAACAAATTTTTTAACTGAAAGTAAGGAGTGAAATGAAAACTTAAAACGAACAGAAATTACTCCGTATATGAAAGGGGCTGTTCGCTCCTCAACACCCCGTTCTTTACGCTAAAGTTTGACTCTTTCTCTCAACTATACTTTTTAAAACACTAAAAAACTTTAGCGTAAACAGCGGGTTGTTGAGGAGGGAGTAGTCCCTTTCATATAGGAGTAATTTCTGTTCGTTTTAAGTTTTAATGTTACTCCAACTTAAACTTTTTTTTATTTAATTTCTGAATGTTTTTGAATTAATGCATGTTTTGATTTTGACTCTCCAAAGAAAATAATTAAAACAAAATTTCCATATTAATTTATTTTTTTTGCTAAATCGTTTTCTAATAGTTTTAATTGGACAATTTTGATAAAAAAAGGAGCGGGAGAGGAGACCTAGTTACCCTCCAATTGTTTGGTTACTTAAAAAGGCAACTAGAACTTCTAATTTTTAACGATCGTTTTTATTAGTAGAAATATACGTAACTTACGAATTAATTAACGTAACGAACTTCTATATTCGTATGTTTTTACCACGTATATGAGTGAGTTCACCCGCTCGTCAATACCTCGCTCTTTAAACTAAAGCTTAAGTTTTGTCCCAATTCCTTAAGAATGACCTAATCAACTAATAAATAGTTGAAATTACTCAAAATACTGTAGCGTAAAGAGCAAGTTATTAGGAGGAGGTGAACTCCTCACATACGTAATAATTTCTGTTTGTTTTAATGCTGCTCCTTTCTTTCAGTTGAGAAAAACTTTTTCATATTTATTTTTATTTTTTTTAAGAGCTAGAAAATTCTGCACACCCTTCATGGATATTCTCTTCCCCCGAGACAAATTCCTCCCTTGAAAGTTCCCCTCACACAACCCCCTCTCTTCAACCCCTCCCCAACCAAAAAAAATCCCTTTGGAAAGGTCTGTACACTTTTCAATAACCATTACTAAATGTAAACACTGGTCAAAGTTTGTAACTTGCAGCCCCTCCCACAGGGACTGTAGGGGAGTAAGTCATCCCCAAGGACATAGTTGTCAGCTTTTTCGACTATTGTGAATAAAATGGGTGTCTCAGAATTTTGATCCGGTGACTTTGAGAAAATATGAGCGTGGGAGGGGGCTTAGGTGCCCTCCAATTTTTTGGTCACTTAAATAAGGCACTAGAACTTTTAGCTTCCGTCAGAATGAGTCCTCTTGCGACATTCTAGGACCACTGGGTTGATACAATCATCCCTGGGGAAAAAAAAACAAAAAAAAACAACAAATAAACACGCATCCGTGATATGTCTTGTGGCAAAAAAATACAAAATTTCACATTTTTGTAGATAAGAGCCTGAAACTTCCACTGTAGGGTTTTCTGATAATCTGAATTCGATGATGGGATTTTCGTTAAGATTCTATCATTTGTGAAGGGTGTTTCCCCCTATTTTCTAAATAAGGCAAATTTTCTCAGGCTTGAAACTTTTGATGAGTAAGACTAAACTTGATGAAAATTATGTGTTTAAAATCAGCGTTAAAATGTGATTCTTTTCATATTACTATTGGTTTCAAAATTCCCTTTTTTAGATTTTCGGCTATTATCGAGCCGGGTTGCTCCTTACAACAGTTCGTTACCACTAACTGTTTGATTTTGTCAGAACCTTGGGAGCTTAAACATGATTTCCTTTATTTTTCAATGTTTGTTAGGCTATTAATTTTTTTTTTAGTTAAATTAATTTATAATAAGAAAAAGTAAAACTCCCTGCCCTATGTTTTTGTAATATTGCGTGAACCTACCTACAAAAAAAGGGAGGTGTCAATTTTTTGGCCTCTAAATGTAATTTCGGTCTTTCATCAAGGAGCAGTGTCTCAAAAATTTCGTTTAAAATTGTTTTATGATACCGCCTTAAAAATTTCGTGCGACTGGCCACGTCATTGGTTTTGTACCCATTGAAACCAAATGGACAATTACTGCGACAAAGTGAGTTAAGCCCGAACTGGAAGTAGTCCCAAACCTTCCCTGTTGCCAACCATACAGAGAGGTAGTACCTTGTTTATTCCAAAATAAAACAATAATTTTCAATGCATAGGATTGGACATAAAAAGAGCGCATCGACCTATCAAATACCCCTTTCAAATCAATGCCAATTTTCTAGAACAAAACCTAAGAATGTTGATTCTACGCTGCAGTTTCAACTTATTACATAGGTTGTTCGCACCTTCAATAAACCTTAAGTTATACATCGACGAAAAGCATGAGGGATAAGGAGTGTTGCAGCCCCCATCATCTAGACGTTGATTTCAGTTCGCTTTGTTTTTTGGACTCAGTCTCTACTGCCTTTTGCATTTTTTGAATTCTTAATGGCCACAAGGACGATTAAAAGCAAAAATTTCATTACTAGTTCCAATGAGAATAGAAGTGAGGGGAGAATCTATTTGAGTAGACCCATAGGCGCTACTCCTTTCTTCATTTAATGGTTTACATTTAACAGCGATTCCTTTAGGGCAAGACGTAGGTGTAACTACATCAGGGGAAATGTTTTTTAATAGATGCTGGTACAAGTTAAGTAATTAGAAATGTTTTCTAAGAGATGCAGGTGCATCTTAAGTAATAGGGAATGTTTGTAACAGATGCAGATGCATGTTACGTCATATGAAAGGTTTAATTATGCAAATGTTACGTAATAAGACGTGTTAGAGTCCACTAGTAAAGCGGGAGATTTTGTTAAGATATTTTTGTTAAGATATTTTTCAAGACGTTTTTAATAATTTTTGTTCAAGAAATTTTTTTGGGGGCCTCTAACCAAACCACAGGGAGCAATAATATCCGGTTTCATCAAGGGCCCTAACATCAAATTTCATCGGGGCCCTAAGCTAACCACCAGGACCCTAGAAACCATTTCAACCGGGGCCCTAGCACCCGATTGTTTTGGAGCTCCTAGCAACCAATTCTTATGGAAGCCCTAGCGAGACATTCCGACGGGGGCCCCCTAGCATCAAATTCTAATGGGGCCCTAGAATCTAATTCCATTGGTAGCCCAAAGCCTAACCATCTAGGGTCCTGGAATCCAATTTCACTGGGGGGGGAGAATTTAGCATCCAATTCCATCAAGGTTCTAATATCCAATTGTATCGGACCCTTTCCTAACCACCGTTTGCCCTAGCATCCAATTCCATCGGGGGCCAAACATCCAATTTCATCATTACCTCTAGCCTAACCACCAGGTCCCTAACATCCAATTCCAAAGGGGACCCCTAGCAACCAATTTCACCGAAAAGAGGTTTTTCAAGACGTTTCAAGATTTCTTTGGTTGTTATGTAATAGAAGAGTGTTTAATTATGTTAAGGATGATGCAATCTCACGTAATATGCTAGACTTCATGGGAGCCGTGGGGGTTCCCCAATTGTAACTGTTGAGACGCGCACGTGGGGTGTTACGTGATGAAGCTGCGCATGCGGGTTATTAAATAATAATTTAAGAGATTTCATTTTCTTTCATTGCATTTTTGTCAGGGAATCCTTATATTCCAAAGATTTTAAGTCCACATTAGGATTCGAAAGGGATTCCCCTCAATGGAATAGAGTACTAGCAAGCTGGACCAAAAAGCATTTCTAATATTTTAATCCGGCTATTAAATTCTACATGATAACCTATTTTACGCAAGGAAAATCCCCTATTCGCGCATACTAGAGTGATTATAGGAATTGCTTGTTCCCATATGGCTGCTATAGTTGACACGCAGAGGGTAAAATTGATTACTACAAATTTCTTACCACCTGCAAGTTGAATAACGCTTTAGGGAGGGTTATTAGATAATATTGGTTTCAGAGATGAAATAAACGCGAGAGTACAATTATGGCGGAGATATGGTAACCTTCAAACATGATTAAAGGTTTTTTTCCTTTTCCTCTTTACTAAAAAGAATTTTATACTTATATTAAGGACATTATTGAATGAGCTTAAAAATGTGCATAGGTTACAAGTTGCAGAAATTGTATTAGTGAAATATGTTCAAGTTTTATCCTAGATCAATAAATCTAAAGGATACAAAATTTTGTACCTACAAACTTTATTAGTAAAAACTAATTTCGAAACATTGCCAAGACACAAAAAAAAGCAGTTAAAACTCAACAAACGGAGAAACAAAGCGTGAAAACTATAAAGGATAATTATAAAGGATTAAAGGAAACATATAAAGGATTAAATATAAGCAAAAAGAAAGATGAATAAAAGAAAGATAGGAAGCCTAGCAATCAATTTTTTCAATTCCCAGCATGTGAGACTCAATTGCATTCCAGTTAGGGTCACTTAGGTTCACTTAGCGTTCACTCTGCTATGCTTAGTGAACCTAAATGATTAGGATGATTATCTTATTAGGATGTATTTTCGTTTTGTAAGAATTGCTTTTTGTTTAGTAAAGAATATTTTTATGATGTAAGAAGAATTTGGGATTTCTTAAGATGTATTTTTTGTTTTGCAAGAATTAGTTTTTGCTTTATAAGAAGCATTTTTGTTCTTTAACGAGTATTTTGCATTTTGTAAGAACGATCTCTAATTCTTTAGGATGTATTTTTTATTTTGTAAGAACCGTTTATGATTGTTTTGAATGTATTTTCGTTTTGTAAGAATTATTTCTGTTTCGTAAGAAGATTTTGTGGTTTTTTAGGATGTTTTGGATGTATTTTTGTTTTGCAAGAATTACTTTTTGTTTTGCCAGAAGTATTTTGTGTTTTGCAAGAATAATTTGTCATCTTTTATGATGTATTTTTTTCAAAGAGTTACTTTTTTTGTAAAAAATATTTTGTATGATGTAAGAAAAAGTTTTTATTTTGTAGGAACATTTTGTAATGATTTAGGATGTATTTTTGTTTTGTAAGAATCATTTTTGCTTTGTAAGAAGTATCTTTTGCTTTGTAACAAGTAGTTTTTATTTTGTAAGAATAATCCCTGATTTTTAAAAATATTTTTGTATTTTGTAAGAATCGTTCGTAATATTTTAAGAATGTATTTTCATTTTATAGCAATTATTTTTGTTTTGTAATATAAATCAGTGATTACTTAGGATGTATTTTTGTTTTATAAGAATTATTTTTTGTTTTGTAAGAAATATTTTGTATTTTGTAAGACGAATTTGTGATCTTTTGGGATGTATTTTTGTTTTGTAAGAATATTTGTTTCGTAAGAATAATTCTGTATAATGTAAAAAGAATTTGTGATTTCTTAGGTTGTATTTTCGTTATATGAGAATTATTTTTTGCTTTGTAAAAAGAATTTATGTTTTGTAACGAGTATTTTGCAAGAACAATCTTATATTTTTTTGGATGTGTTTTGTAAAAAATGTTTGTGATTGTTGAGGTTCTATTTTCGTTTAGTAAGAATTATTTTTGCTTTGTAAGAAATATTTTATGTTTTGTAACAAGTATTTTGTAAGAACAATCTCTGATTTCTTAGGATGTATTTTGTACTTTGTAAGAACTGTTTGTGAAAGGTTATTGTTTCCTTTTGTAGGAATTATTTGTTCTTTGTAAGAAGAATTTGTGGTTTCATAGGATATATTTTGTTTGTTAAGAATTATTTTTGTTTTATAAGAACTATTTTGTATTTCGTAAGAAGTATTTTGTATTTTGTTGGAAAAATTTTTGTTCTTTTTGGATGCAATTTTGTTTTGTAAGAATTATTTTTTGCTTTGTAAGAACAGTCTCTGGTTTTTGATGTATTTTTTGTTTTATAAGTAGTATTTTTTTTTGTTTTTTTAAAAGGATTTTTTGTGTTGTAAGAAGTATTTTTGTTTTGAAATAGGAATTTGTGATTTCTTAGAATATGCTTTTTGTTTTGTAAGATTTATATTTTGTTTTGTAAGAAGTATTATGTATTTTGTAACAAGAATCTATGATCTTTTAGGATGTATTTTTGTTTTGTAAGTATTTTTTGTTTTGTAAGAAGCATTTTCACTTTTTAAGAAGTACTTTGTATTTTGTAGGAACAGTCTGTGATTGCTTAGGATGTATTTTCTTTTTGTAGGAATTATTTTTGCTTCGTAAGAAGACTTTGTGGCTCCTTAGGATGTATCTTTGTTTTGTAAGACTTACTTTTTGTTTTGCAGACATATTTTGTATTTTGTAACAAAATAAAAAATATTTATTTTAATGTATTTTTTGTTTTATAAGAACTATTTTCTTGTTTTGCAAGAAGGATTTTTTGTTTTGTAAAAAGTTTTTTTTGTATTATAAGAAATATTTTTGTTTTGAAATAAGAATTTCTGATCCTTAGGATCTACTTTTTGTTTGGTAGGAATTATTTTTTGTTTTATACAAAATATTTTGTATTTTGAAAGAAAAATCTGTGATCTTTTAGGATGTATTTTTGTTGTTTAAGAATTTTTTTTATTTTGTAAGAAGTGTTTTTTGTTTTGTAACAGGTATTTTGCATTTTGTAGAACAGTTTGTGATTGTTTAGGATGTATTTTTCTTTTATAAAAATTATTTTTTGCATTGTAAGAAATTTTTTTGTTTTTGTATGAAATATTTTGAATTTTGTAAGAGCGATCTCTAATTTTTTCTTTATTTTTGTTTTTATGAATTATTTAGGATATCTTTTAGTTTTGTAAGAATTATTTTTTTTAAAGAAATATCTAAACATAATCAGTTTTACAAGGAAAAACATCAAAGTACAAGTCTCACGAAGACATAAACCAACATGCAACAAGTTTCATAAACAAAATCTTTACACAACAAGTTCTACAAACAAAATCAGTTTCCTGATGAGAAAAATAAATGTACAAGTTTCACAAAGAGAAAAGTCAACAACCAAATAATTTCGTAGACAAAATTCAGCATGCAATAAGCTCCATGAAGTAAATCAGTTTTACGAGAAGAAAAATCAATGCACAAGTTCAACGAACAGAAAAATCAATATGCAAACAAAACACAAACACGACCAAAAGTCAGCTCGCAACAAGTTCCATGAACAAAAGACATCAAGCAATAAGTTCCACAAACAAAATCAGTTTCGCGAGGTGAAAAATCAATGTAGAAGTTTCACGAAGAAACAAATGAACGTGCAACAAGTTTCACAAAAAAATAAATCAGCAGGCAGCAAGTTCTACGAACTAAAAATCAGCACGCAACAAGCTCCATGTGAGTGTTTATCCTTCCAATGTAAAAATAATGCTCATCGAAAACGTATAATAAACTAGCTCTTGTCAACGACGAGGCAAAACCAAATCGTTATGACCGAAGGTTAGAAAGGGGGGAAGCGGAATCAGATATCCTTTTTTTTAAAAAAATATTTGTAAAATGTCTTAGAAATGAAAATGTGTGTCAAAGGGATGTCACGAGCCAGCCACTTATTGGCATGGTGGCGTGAAATACCAAGGAGGGCATCATATTGAGATATGGCTCACAAAAATACGAATCAAATATGTGAAAAATCTCTCAGGAATGATAATAAGAATCATAGGGTAATCACGGAGGCCAGCCACAAATTGTCACAGCGAGGTGATGTGCCATAGACACCATCACGTTGAGGGGCACTGGAGGGTGTCATATGCCACCCATAGTATGCCATGTTGACGTGAATAGCTTGGACAAGCATAGGAAGTTCTACAGCTTAAAGTTAAAGTGGGATGTGTTAAAAGAATTTTTCAGCAGTAGGAGGGGGGGAATGAAATCTAAGATTCAGTGAAAGAAATGAGACATTTTCATTGAGAACCTCCCAGAAATAACTCTTTATATGATTTATATTTATTTCAAATAAAAACCCTACCCCTTTGGAACTGCTTGCTAGTGTGGCCTACCCAGATATTGTCACAGTGGCGTGAATATGCACAGTCTTAGCTCAATGAAACGTAGCATTTCTATTCAGACCTCTTAGAAATAACTCTTAATTTGGTTTAAATTTATCTACAATAAGAAACCTCCCCTCTAGAGTTGGTTCCAGGGGGCCCCCTTTGGAATTGAATTTTAAGGGTCCCGCTGGAATTTCTTGCTAGGGTCGCAATGGAGTTCGTTTCTATGCCCACGTTGGAACTGGATCTTCGGTTCTCCACTGGAATGGCTCGCTAGGGGGTGTGGCTGACTCGCTAGTGTCAGCCACATACTGTCAAGGTGGCATGAATATTCATAACCATGGCTCAAAGAAACGTGGCATTTCTATTCAAACCTCTCAGAAATAACTTTTTATTTGGCTTAAAGTTATTTCTAAGCCTCTTTTGCAATTGGTTGCTGGGATCCACGTTGGAATTGCTCAGTAGGGGATGGGTCAGCCACTGAATGTCACAGCACAAGCTGGGAATTGGCATGAAACATCACAATCTAACAATGAAATAACAAATTCCCGCTGTTCAAATAAAAACAACGGTAATTGTAGGCTTAATTTTTTTTGCGAGAAACAGGTTGAAAAACTCTTAGGTGTGATAATTTAGCCCTCCTAAGGATGTCATCGGAGATGGAGCATTGTGCCACGATGATCTCAATAACCAGGGGTCATCAGAAGAAACGATAATGGGGATTGTTTCATTAAGTTTAAACGACCGATTCTTGTTTAAACAAATATTCTTGCAGGAATATGGCCAAAAAATGACATCTGCGCGATAATGACTGCTAGAGAGTGCTGTTTGTCAGCCATTGAGTGTTACAGGCTTGGAATTGCCACAGAATATCGTAATCTAACAGTGAAATGACAAGTTTCTGCTGTTCAAATTTAAACAATGGTCCTTTTAAGTTTATAAATTTTTTTGAGGGAAAAATGTTGAATAATACTTTTGTGTGATAAAGTGACCCCTGATGGTGTACTTGGGGGCGTTACAATGTGCCACGTTGGCTTTGATTGCTAGGAATTATCAGAAGAAACGCTAATGGAGATTTTTTCAGTTAGTATAAATGATCAGTTCTAGTGTAAAAGAATATTTCTGCAGAAATATGCTCGAAAAATACCATGCGTGCAATAATGCCTGCTAGAGCGTGCCGTTTTTCAGCCTTCAGTGTCACAGTTAGAGAGTTACCACGGAACATCGCAATCTAGCAACGAATTGAAAAGTTTGTACAGCTCAAATAAAAACAATAGTCATTTTTTTAGTTTATAAATTTGTTTTTGAGGCAAAAAAGACAAAAAACTTTTAGGTGTGATAATGTGCACCAGGGGAGTGTCATCAGGGACTGTTACACTGTCCAATGCTGGCCGCAATCGCTAGGAATCCTCAGAAGAATCGCTAATGGAGGTTTTTTAATTAAGTGTAAACGATCAATCCTAGTGTAAATGAATATTTTTGCAGAAAAATTCCTGAAAAATGCCACATGTGCTATAATAGCTACTAAAGGGTGTCTTGTTTTAGCCATTGAGTGCCTCAGACTGGGAACTGAGAGCATTGGTTGCTAGGGTTCTCACCTTTCTATAATGCATAATTCATTGTTCTTTTTACTTATATTTATCCTTTATAAGTTTTTTTCACATTTTGTTTTTCCATTTGTTGAGTTTTAGCTGCTTTTTTCTGTGTTTTAATAATGCTTGCAAATTTGCAATAATGCTTGCTTGCAAATTTGTTTTTATTAATAAAATTTGTATATACAAAAGTTAGTATCCTTTAGATTTAATAACACAGGATAAAACTTCAATTTATTTCACTAATTCAATTTAAGCCTCTTGTAGCCTTTGAACACAGGTATGCTCGTTCAAGAATTTCCTTAAAATAAGTGTAAAATTCCGTGTAGCAAAGAGGAAAAGGAAAAGACTATTTTTTATCATGTATGAAAGTTACCATATTCTAGCTATAATTGTACTCTCACTTTTGTTTCATCTCTGATATGAATATTATATGATAACACTTTCTAAAGATTTACTTAACATGCAGTTGCAAACCAAATGTAAGTAATTTCTAGTAATCGATTTTCCCCTCTGCGTGTCAAGTTATGCAGCCATATGGAACACCCAATCCATTTAATCACTCTAGTAAGCCCGAACAGAGAATTTTCCATACGAGGAATAGGTTACCATGTAGAATGTATAAGGCGAATCAAAATATTAGAATGTCTTGTTGGTTAATCTGTTTAGTGCTCCATTCTATTGAGGGGTAATCCCTTTCGAATCCTAATGTTGACATAAAATCTTTGGAATATAAAGGTTCCCTGAGAAAAACACATTGAAAAAAATGAATTCTGTTAAAATAGTGTGTAACACCTCGCTTGTAGATCGTCATTACGTAGCTCCCCACGTGTGTGCCCTCCACAGTCACAAGCGGGGATCCCCCACGGTCCAGCTGTAGTCTAGCATGCCACGCAAGATTGCATCATACTTAACATAAGTAAACTTTCCCCTGTTAAATAACAACCTAAGAAATCTTGAAACGTCTTAATAAACATCTTGTCGGTGAGATTAGTTGCTAAGGCTCCCCCCAAAGGAACTAGATGCTAGGGTCCCAGTTGATAGGTTAGGGACCCCGATGAAATTGAATGTTATGCCCCCGATCGAACTGGCTGCAAGGGTCCCCCCCGGTGAAATTGGATGCTAGGGGCCCAATGGTTAGGCTAGAAGTCCCGATGAAATTGGATATTAAGGCCCCGGTGGATGCTAGGGTCCCCCCAATGAAATTGGATGCTAGACTCCCAATGCAATTGGATGTTAGGGGCCCATTTGATTTGGATACTAGGGGAGCCCCGTTGAAAATGCTCTCTAAGCCCTCCGTAGGAATTGGTTGACAGGAGCCACAATAGAATTGGTTGCTAGGGCTCCGTTGGAAATCGTTGCTTGGGCCCCGTTGGTTAGGTTGGGGGCCAATAAAATTTTATGTTAGGGCTCCCGATGGAGTTGGATGCTATGGTGCACGGTTGTTAGGTTAGAGACCCCACGAAAAACGTCTTGGAGAAAAAATGTTTTAAAAATGTCTTATTAAAATTCCCCCGCTAGACTAGTAGACTCTAACACGTTCTATTACGTAATATTTGCATAAATAAACATTTTTTATGACGTAGCATGCATCTGCATCTCATTGGAAAACATTCCTTATTACTTAACATGTGCCTGCATCTTTTGGAAAACATTCCCTATTACGCAACTTGCACAAGCATCTCATAGAAAACGTTCCCTGTGATGTAATGAAAACATGCGTCTTGTACTTACTGAATTGCCGTTAAACTTAAATCATTAAAGGAAGAAAGGATTAGCGGCTATGGGTCTTCTCAAATAGATTGGCCCCTAACTACTGATACTAATCCCCTACTGTGCAAATAAATAGCCCATATTATACAAGCCCAATATATTGAGTCATCGGTCACTTGTTTTGATAGTTATGAATCCGATTTTCTTATATGTAACCTAAGTGTAAATATCAGATGAAGAACTTGAGTGGGGTAGCTATAAGACATAAGTAACAACATTTCTTACATTTTAAAGGCTTCATAGAGTCTCAAGTCCGCTTTGAGCCATTTTTCCAGTATTTTCTTCTGTTTGTCTGTCACTTCATGTTTCGTTTCTTTTTTTCGAGGAAGCTGTTTTACGTATAACATTTGCCCAATGTGTGTCCCAATCAGATTTTTCAATAGAATGACTGACTCATCAAAGTATTCTGATATCATCACTAGCTGAAATTGACTATCAATTACATTTATAAATGATTCTATGGCAGTTTCATTATCAAAAAATTTTGGTTCGAGTCCAAGGGAAAACGATAGTTGGTTTCGTCCATAAAGATGCATGAACCTCTCTTCTTTAATGGCTCCAAGCTCTAGCTTATCAAGAAACTTTTTGAAAGAAGATACGTTATAAAAATGCCTCATATCCATATATGCAAACATTGATTCGAATTGCTTAACTGGATTACGCAAAATTGTTAAAGACACGAATTCATTTCCAAGCATTTTCTCAAAGTCGTTAATTTTCCATGTTTCTTTGACAAGAATATCAAACTTTGAAATTTTTCCATCAATAGCTGGGTCTATATTCTTAAATACTATTGATTCTGTAACGTGATCATAAAAATTTCCATAAAAGTAAGATATCCTGTAAGGAAATAAGAAGGAAAATTATAAATAGCAACATTAAAACATATTGAAGCTATATATAGACATGAATAGCAACAATAGTATTAAGAAATATCTTAGACAGCTACTTATTCTATTAGAAAATATATACTTATTTTATTCGCTTGGAAATTATTCTCTTAGAAAAAAAAATACATAAGAAGAGGAATTAAGCCCAAAGTATGATCTACAATTTTACGGTAAGGCAAACTAAAACTGTACACACATTTAGCAAAATCTGCTCTAAGCTCTGTTAAGTAATTTTTCAAAGAATGCTATTTTTTAAACTATGCTATTATTGAAAAGTTATTATCTGAATCAAAATTTAAAGACGAAAACTTTTTCACAAAAATGAAACTAAATTAAAAAGAAGAAAATAAATATTATTAAAATTCAAAACACTAAATCAAACTAAAAATTAAATTTCAATTTTAGTTAGTTAAAAATTAAATTATAAAGAAAAAAAGAAAATTAAAATCATAGTATTGACCAGTTACCTTCACTTCACGAGTGTATACTGGCTGGTAAGGAAATATCGGCCTAGTCTTCCTATAGGATCACCGAAACTAAACAAAAAATTACGGTATTTTTTTTTGTCGAAGTTTAGATAGGTAGGCTGTAGACCTGTTTTCTACGCAATCTCCGAAGCCCTAAAAATAAGGAAACGTCAGAGATATTGACTTGAAAACACTTTCCTATGGTATGTTTTAGACTCTGGATTCATGTGTATGGCACTTGATATTAACCAAGTGACATATAGCAATCGCAAATTCTGTCGGTCTGTCTGTCTGTCTGTCGGTCCCGGTTTTGCTACTTTAGGCACTTCCAGGTAAGCTAGGAGGATTAAATTTGGCAGGCGTATCAGGGACCGGACCAGATTAAATTAGAAATAGTCGTTTTTGTTTAATCATATTTAAGAGCAAAGAGTAGGACATTATTATTGCCTAATACCTAACTTTAGTTGGAAGGGTCAGTATATAGTGGCTGGCACTTCTGAAGGAAACAAGCTTCCTTCATAACCAGGGATTAAAATTGCTTAAGTACTTTAACTTTGTAAATGTAGTGGTTGGCTACATCTGAAGGAAACACGCTAAACCAATAAAAATAGTACTATCAGGCCTAGATTCCTCATTTTACGCAATTTACAAAAATCTTTTTTTTTTTTTACAAAAACCATCATAGACCATCTTCCTGATGGTCCAAGATATAGCGCTAATAATATATTTCTGCTTCATTTAAATATCGTGCTTACGTCATCGATTCTTTGTTCAAATGGGTTTCGACAAATTCGACTTTACGAAACCAATTTTTGTCTCAACAAATTAGAATAGAAAGTGGATAAAATATTAGTTTAGAAGATTTTAAAAAGTGAACAACAATGGAAGGAAACATTATAATCAAACGGAAAGAAATATCTAACATATTATAAAGTAAAAATTTCATTGTTAAATCTTTTCCTTAAGCTATGTATATATTCCAAGGGCTATATCTGGGACCATCAGGAAGAGGGGGGGGGGGGTTAACCGTCAGAAATCGACTATAATATTTAGAAATAACATCCAACAAGGAATCTAATGGTACTACTTTTATTCGTTTAGTATGTTTCGTTCAGATATGCAATGCTGTATCCAGGGGGTTGTGGGGTTTGAAATTCTCCCACCCAAAATTTTGGCCCGACTCGTAAAAACATAAAAAAATGAATATAAAATTTTTGATGTTTTTCTTAATTTTTTTTGTAAGACCCCGCCCCCCGAAAAAATCCTTTTGTAAAACCCCTTCCGAAAACAAATTCTGGATACGACCCCGCAGACGTGGCCAACTAGTTATCTTCCTTTGCAAAAGTAACGCTTGGCATTGCAATTAATTCTTTTTTTTCAGAGTCGTCAATTAAGGTCAATTTATAAAGCGAGACGAGATAAATAATCAAAATGTAAGTGGAAACGCAACAGAAAAACAACTCACTTTAATAGTATATCAGCCATAGTGGTCCCAGAAACTTTAAACGATTTTACAAATCCAATTTTCATAGTTTACATCTATATAGTCTGGATTAAAATATCTAACACATATGTATGTCTATAATCCAGATTTTACAAATTAGATCTGCTCATTCAAGTGAGTTGAAACAAATAAAACGCGATGATGGAGGTATATATCGTTTGATAGATTTAGCTATATAAGCTACTTCTTACCTAACTGGTTTAATAGTTCCATTACGAAGCAAATTACGCAATCTTAAACTTCTTTGTGTAGGTTTACGGTTTGTATATATTTTTCGTGTAAATTAAAAAATTTTGAAGCTGCAAAGCCAGTTTTTCTACATCAAGGAATATCCTATAGCTTTTAGTGTTTTTGGGCTTCATTTAAGCACAAGATCTATTTCGCAAGGGTTCACTTTAATAACACAGAGATTTTTAAAGGTTGGTTGATTTTGAATTAAAATCAAGTAGTTGTGGGCATCAAGTCATGGCTAATTCTAGAAAAGGCTAAGACAAATGGTCAGAGTGAGTGAGAGGCAAAGCTGGCATAAGGCATTTTTAGGACTCTATAAAAATGATGTCAATTCATTTGTCGATAGATAAGTCTATCTCTCATCCGACCATGGGTCATTCCTCTGGCAGAACTAAGATGGATAGCCATACAACTAAGGGATGAAAGATTGGACTGATTTTGGGTTGACGCGTGTTGGACATCCTTTGGTTTTGAATTAAAATCAAGTACTTGTGGGCATCAAGCCATGGCTAGTTGTAGAAAAAGCGAGGACAGATAGCTCGGGTGAGTTAGAGGTAATCTGGTATAAGCCTTTTTAAATTAAATCGATAAAGTCTTATCGATTTAATTATTATAAATTATTATTATTATACTTAAAAATTATATTTATATATAATTATATATAAATTATATATATATAAATTATATGCAAATTATATTTATATACTTATAATTGTATATTATAATTATAAATTATTATTATTATTATTATTACTATTATTATAAATCGATTAAGCCTTAATAAATCGATGTAAGGATCAGAAATGTATCTGTTGATCCAAAGAGACAATGTGAAAACATTCAATAAAAAATGGAGCTATAGAAGGCAACTTTGAAAAGAAATAAGGTTGGCATTTTTCCACTTTTAAATTCAGACACAGGTAAAAGCAAACATTATCCATTTGTTGTACACTTGGACGCTTTGTTAATATATTTCTCAAATTATTTTGACAACATCAATTTTACAAAATATGGGTGGATAGAAGATCCATTTATCGACGAAGAAGATGACGAATTTGAATTAACAAGTTATGAGAAAGAAAACTTGATTTAATTTGTTTGTGAAAATTGTTCAAAATAAAATTTCCAGAGGGTATCTCTAACTCAATTTTGCCTAGATATTAAGAGTGGATATAATATTTCTCCTAATAAAGTTTAAGGAGCGTTGATACCATTCTCAAAATATTACTTATACGGAACCTGATTTTCTGCATTAGCTGAAATGAAACTTAAATATCGTGTTCGTTTGATTATAGGAAAAGACCTTCGTGCATTCTTCTCATCAGTTGTCACACCCAGTTTTAACAAACTTTGGGCTAATTATAGGCAAGCACATCCATCTCACTAAAAGATAATAATAAAAAAAATTATTCGTTTTTTTTCTGTTTTTAGTAATTTGTATTAATAAATTTTGCAGTACAAAAAATTATCGTGTCTAGAATTGACGGGAGGCACCATACGGATAAAATTTTTTAAAGGACCCCTGGTAAAATAAAGTTTAGAAACGACTGCGTTATGGCATTGTTCAAAAAAGCATATTTTTACCTTGATTATCCTTATAAATCCACTTTTCTCTTTTCTTTCCATTCTCAAACCAATGTTATCTTTACCTTTCGCATTATTTCAGCCATACCAATTGTTTTCATTTTTCTTTTTTATCTCTTTAACGTATTGTATTCTTCCTTATCCGCTAGACGCTCGATTCGTCTTATTTCTTTCCTGTTATCCAGGCTGTGAATACTGATAATACACACGTACCTACCCATGGAAATATCTAATATCGCTTATGTTTCTCTTGGTTTATATGTTCTCAGGAGGAGCTGCATCCCGGTCCGGCTTTGTCTAATGGTTGAGATAGGAGATGATCGTGCTTTCCAGATATCTCTATCGTACCCTCATTTCAATAAGTTGGCATTCTACAAAATGCATAGCGAGAAAGTGTCGTAGCATTTTAATTGAAGAAACAGCTAAACTATTCAAATTAGACATTTTAATATGCAAAACGTAAAATCAGAACCAAAAATTTCAATCCGTATATTAAGAATATAGTGTCTGTGTGTGGGTGTTTATGTGTAAACTGAAGAAACAGATAAACCTTTAAAGCTGGAATTTTAAAATATTGCGTGAAAAAAATTTGAGACCAAGCCAGAACGAAAATTCTACAAATAGTTCAAATATTATCATTGAAAAAAACTTGACTCCAGATGGACGACATTACTTCTACGCTTTTGATATCTGTACTTCATTTTAGAGCCTTTGGCTGATTTTGGGTTACTCGCGTTCAAATCTCTGCACGAAAGAAACTTCAAAAGCTATAAAAATAGCTAAAGAACCTAACCAAGAAGTAAAGCAAAGGACGCCAGCCTGTGAAAAGTGCCTGCTAAAACTAAAACCTGCAAACGGGTGTGTCTCTATCGACCAGCCAGCCAAACCGACCTGCAAACGGGTGTGTCTCTATCGACCAGCCAGCCAAACCGACTCATTACCTTGTAAAGCATCGCCTCATCTGTGGAATAAGATGTCTTTTACAAATCAATGTTTTTAGATTCAGATGTTTTTAGATCCATCTCTCTGTTTTTAGATTCAGAAACGCTGTATTACTTACTTAGATTTAGATCCTCCTACGCCTGGGGGCGCATAGGGCAGCGACGGTTGACCTCCAACTTGACCAACCTTGTTCCAAAGACCTCTTTCTCCAGGGATCTACCAAGTATGCTGCGTTGTCTTCTACTCTTTCGAATGCCGGATTGGGTCCAACACCATAAAACATGTGGGAGGCGTTCTTTGCTCATTCGGGTCATATGCCCCCAATGCTTCCATCTTCTCATTCTGATATCGTTGGTCACCAGTTGTTGTTCGGTATCAACCCTAATCTGGGCATTTGTTACTCTATCGGTCCAATGTACCACAAAGATTCCACGCAGGCAATTATTCTCGACGCCAAGAAGTCTTTCAAGGCTCCAAGACTTGCATTCATATAAAAGTACAGAGAGTACATTACTCCTAAACAATCACAATTTCAACTTCTGAGAGTAGTATCTGCATTTCCAAATATTCTTCAGCAGAGAAAATGCTCCACCTGCATACGCTATGCGTAGCAAGACTTCTCTGTCACTATTACCATCTTGGGTAATTATACTACGGAGGCACTTAAATTCTCTGACCTCTTCTATATCAGTGCCTTCGTATCGAATCCCAGGTGCAACGGTCGCCACAACTGCTTTTGACATACTTTTCGTTTTATCAATATTAATCTTCAGGCCCATAGGGGCAGATTTTGATGCTAATTCATTCAGATTAAGTTGAATGTCCTCTTGGCAGTGAGCCATGAGGACAATATCGTCAGCGAAATTGCAGTCATATATTTGACGCTCAGGGCTTAGTTGTATGCCTTCTTTAAAGTGGCAAGCTTGAAGAAAAAAATAAATAAGTATTGCGAACAATATCGGAAACAGTAAACATCCTTGACTTACACCGGACTCAACAGGGAACCACTCTGACAGCCCATTTTCCATCTGTACTGCACAAACCTGTGCATCATACAGGGATTTAATCAAATTCACAATTTTTGGAGGTATTCCATACGCTAGGAGAATTTTCCACATTGCCTCTCGGTGCAGAGAGTCAAATGTTTTCAAGAAGTCTATAAACCCTAAAATAATCTGCACTTGCCATTCGTTTGATTCCTCCCGTAGAACACTTATGCTAAATATCAGGTCGCAGTAAGAACGATTAGGGTGGAAATCATCTTGCTCATCCCTTAAAATTTTGTACACTTTAGTCCAGATTCTACTAAGTATAATCTGACATAGAATTTTGCTTCCGGCTGACTGGAGTGTGATACCTCTCTAGTTATCACATGATGTCTTTCAACCTTTCTAGAAGAGTTTCACGATAATGCCTTTATTCCAGTCAGGAGGGAAAACTTCGTCGTCGTACACCTTACCATGCAGCTTAAATAGTGGGCCAGTAACAGCTTTTTTTCCATATTTCAACAGCTCTGGAGGGACTCCGTCACATCCAGCTGCTTTCCCATTTTTTTGCGACTTTAGGGCTATAACAACTTCCTGAAAGAGGATGGGGCCCAAACAGATATCCAAGTTAAATAGGGGCACGTCAGGGACCAACAGTGACCAGCAGTTATCTTATATCCAATAGCTTCCACTGCAGCATCTTTTAGACACTCTCATACTGATTTCCAAAGACATTCTGAACTTGTTTCGTCGGAGTCATCGAGGCTCAAAGCTGTGAACCTATTTTCTAGCGCAAGATTTTATTTTTGACGAATAGTCTTATCACGGAACTTCTGGATATCGAATTTCTTAACTATAACTTTCACTTTCTTCACGGCTTTAATTTAGTTTTGCATGTGGATATAACTAGTTGATGATCAGAGAAGCGAACGGCTCCGCGGTAAGCTATGACATCTTCAAGGGACCTTCTTCTTCACTTGCTGATTAGTATATGGTCAATCTGGTTTCGAGTGGTACCATCGGGTGATTTCCACGTATATTTGTCGATAGTCTTGTGGGGATACCAGGTATCTCCTACAATCATGTCATTGATTGCCATTTTCACTGACTTCACCCATTCTATGCGAACCAGTCACCGTTGGCACATAATCCTGGTGGCAGCCCACTTTCGCATTAAAATTGCCACAACCACAAACAACCATGGCTATGAACTTCATTTGTAGCATCACTAAGCGACTGATAGAAAGCGTCTTTATCAGAGTCACTTGATTCATTTGTTGGAGCATACACTGCCATAAACGTCATTTTTGCCTGAGTAGTCGCAAAACGCGCTCTCAGGATACGATCGCTAATTGGTTCCCAATCAAGATGACATTTATTTACTGCACCACTTAAAGACAGTGCCACTCCATCCGCTTTAATACGTTCTTTCTCAGAATAAAGCACATTATAGTTCTCACACTCAAGGGTCCCAAACTGTGGAATTCGTGTCTCAGATAGTGCAGCCATATCTATTCGATACTTATCAAGAGTTTTCATAACAATATTTATCTGACCCAGCTGAGTATCTGGGTTAATCGTTCCAAAATTCCAAAATTCAATTCGATAAGCATCTTTCATAGTCGAAAATCGTGTCTGGGGGCGTGCAGGGTTCGGTATCTCAAGATCAGTCACAATTCCGAGGCCTTTTGTCGTTGATCCAGTAATAACCGGTTTTTTACAGTAACAGGTTATTAGCCCATCGACCAACCTGCACCACTTTATGGACTTGGGACTGTCAGTTGTGGCCTGAGAAAGCCAACAGGGCAACCCTGTTAACCTCCCGGGCACAAATCAGTGGGTTATGCTCCATCATAAATCTTATGCTTCAAATTATCACATTATTCATAAATATCAGCCGTTTCGGAAACCTGCTGATTACCACCAAAAAAGGATTGGACGCACTTCATCCCTTTAGATTTTTTCTGGTCACAAAGTTTTGAGCGTAATAATTCATAATTTCCTTAAATTTTGTCTCGCATGTGCCTTAGCAGAAGGATATCCTAAAGTTTTGCCAAATAAATTATTTGAAAGAATTAGTGTCTTATCGACAATTAGTTGTATTTATCATAGGGTCATCAATAGCTGCGATATATATCCTCGGCATTCTGTTCAGTATTTTCAGAGAAAAGATAATTTTCAAGTACCCGAACGCATTGTAATAATCCAGATAGCCAATTGTGTGGGAAAATTGGATGAAAAACTCTCAATGTATACGAGTATTACTGTCCCCATTTTCAGTTTTCTCAAAAGAAAAAAAAAAGCTCGGATGTTTTTTTTCTCTTTTCCTTTTTGTTCCTTTTTCGTGCAATGAGCAAAGATTACTCAGAAGAAAAAAAAGAGAAAAAAGTACTCTGTGGGACCAATTCACATTTTATACAGTAAGCACCATTTGCGGTTTAGCGAGTTGAAGGGGGGGGGGGGGCTGGGAAGTTCACAAGAGTAGAAGTGCTGCATAAAGCGGAAAATCAACATCACCTAAGTAAGATCAATATTACTCTTTTATAATTGATAGAAAGTACTAGAGCTGACTTTTCATGTTGGAAAACTTAAAGATGTGGAAAACCGAACGGAGGTGATCCCAAGTGGATTGGCCAATATCTTAAATTTGAAAAGCTAGTTGGTACCAGGCAAATTTTTGGAAATGACACTTTTCATACGACAGTGACACTATTTTACCATCCAAAGTGACACCAAAAATATCTGTTGAGTTGCAACCCTGATAGCAAAACTAGATGCTTGGTAGTTTGGGTGTTTCATAAATTGGGGAGGGGTGTCAAAATCTGAAGAATGCCGTTTGTGTTTTCTGTTTAAACCACACAAAAACATATTCAAACAACTTCGATAATTCAATTAAACAACAGAAAGGAATACTAAAAAACAGTCAAAAGGAAACTTTTCCTTAATCTTATTAAAAATCTGGTAGCCCCACCCCGTGTTTTCCAGCTTTAGCTGCAGCTCAAATCGGTTCAATGTTTTATTGGCTAAACAATGATATTTCTCCAGTTTTCAAAATCAATGAAAAGGGTTGATTTACTTTTTAGGAAAATGGATTTAAGTGGCTTGATTGGAGGTAAGCGGAGGATCTCAAGTTTTTGAATAATGGATTATAATATAAAAAAAGAACACTTAAAAAGTTTGCTAGAATAAGAAATCTTTTTAAATTGTGTCAAAAGGCTGAGAGCAGTTCTTGGATTTTACTTATTGTTCAGGTTAATTCAATAGTTTCTATGGCTTAGAAATAATATTTATAATCAAAGAAAGGGATTTATTTAATTTAAAGGAAAATGGATTTACAGTTACCTTTCCAAAGAAATGGACTCAAAGTAAAATTGTATGCTTTAAGACTATGCAAGTACTCTACCCCTACATCTTGATACGTCTACACCTGGACTTATTGTAGAAAGGATATAAAGAATTATAGTGAAACATATTGAAAATCTTATTGTAGTGAAATTCAAACGAAACTCTTTTCAGAAATGTGTACTTAAGAAATGTGTAAACCTTAATTTCTTGGATAAAATTCTAGTTGAGCCACTTTTTGCTACCTTGGAAAGGGACTCGGTTTGGAAAATGAGACTTTTAGCGATGAATCCAGGGCCAAAAACATCATCAGGGAAGTTATTACCAAGCTTCAACAAAAGCCCTTATCTGATTTCTAAGTCTTACGAAATTTCCTACTTGACAGGTCTATACCTACTGGAATTTTGACCAATAGTATTTTACCTTCATCTCCGGTTTCTGGTTTCTTTTTCTCTGGTCTTAGTCTTGAAAATGCAATCCTTATTAGTTAAGTTGAATTTTAAGCCATAATAATATTTTTTTTTCAAAATTTAGGAGATGTATTTGAAGATATTTGAGTTCAACAAGGGTTCACTTTAATAACACAGAGATTTTTAAAGGTCTGTTGATTTTGAATTAAAATCAAGTAGTTGTGGGCATCAAGTCATGGCTAATTCTAGAAAAGGCCAAGACAAATAGTCCCAGTGAGTGAGAGGCAAATCTGCCATAAGCCCTTTTTAGGATTGTATAAAAATGATGTCAATTCATTTGTCGATAGATAAGTCTATTTTTCATCCGACCACGGGTCATTCCTCTGGTAGAACTAAGATGGATAGCCATACAACTAAGAGATGAAAGATTGGACTGATTTTGGGTTGACGCGTGATGGAGATCCGTTGGTTTTGAATTAAAATCAGGTAGTTGTGGGCATCAAGTCATGGCTAGTTATAGAAAAAGCCAGGACAGATAGCTCGAGTGAGTGATAGGTAATCTGGTATAAGCCTTTTTTTAAGATTGCACAAAAATGATGCCAGTTCATTTGTTGATAGTTTTCTTGTACTTTATTTAAGCAAAAGATCTATTCCGCAAGGGTACAGTTTAATATCACAAAGATTTTTAAAGGTCATCAATGGTCAGTATCCACTAGAGGGAGAAGGAGTGGAGGTAGATACTTCGAAATACCTTCCCAGGACATTCTTAAGTCTATAGATCAATCCCTAAAAGTTTCATTTTCCTTACCTAACTCCTTTCCAAGTAAGCAAAATGTAGCTAAACTAGAATTTTACCATTTCTTGTAATTTATACCCACAGATGACACGAACAAATGAAATCTACTGCAATTTAGCAGGCTACAGCAATTGAACTATACGAACGGTAATAAGTAAAAGAAAAACGAACAGAACTAGAAGTTAGAACAACATAATTTATTTGGGATATTTACGTACAACATAAATACATAGAAACACATGAGCATAATTTTCGTACGTATTTCCTTACGACACAGAATAATAATTTAAAAAATATAAATAACAATTACAATAGCTTGATGTTGGTAGTCACTTTTTTCATCATCGATAGCGTGATATGAATGCATGGACGCCTATGTGAACTTATGTGACAGGAAGTTGGGGGGGCTGAAGATGCTGTTTCGGGAAACGGTTTAAAAAATGTTTGTTTTTTTTTACAGAAATTTGTTTAGACTTATTACAAAGTAATGAAATATATATTTTTTTATTTTAGGGGACAAATGGTCTAGTTCTAGTTCCCTCGTTATGCGTTCTCATTTTGAATTCTTACAGATGTTCAGTCCAAAGCCATGTCCCATGATGATCTGACAATGTTACCAGGAGGTCTTAAAATCTGTAAGAAGATAAATTGAATCCTAATAAAATCATTGTGTTGAAGAATACTTTCTTGTGAGGAGAAGAAACTACAGGTAAAAACCCACATATGCGTGTTCCTGTACTTTAACTTGTTCGCAAGTGTTTACATGAGTGTAAATAGCAATGTACGCGCTTCCATCCTGACCAGTGAGTGCTTCTACCAAAGCCAAAAGTGAGATGGCAGCATTTATCGGTTACTAAAAAAAAAAAGAAAAAAAATTCTGACAAAAATTATTGGTAGAACACCTATGATCGGAAAAGTAAGTCTTAAAGTGAAAGTGAGTACCAAAGTAAGTACCAAAGAAAGTAAAAGTGAAAGCTGATTTTTTGGATCCGTTAAGTGGAAACTTACACAGCCATAAATATCTTTATGTAAATGTAAGGTTTTTCTGGTAAAGGTTGTCACACAAACATTGGAGGGGCTCATTGGATTGGAAATTGAAAGTTCTAGTACCCTTTTTAATATTCAAAAGTCATAGGAGGGCAACCAGTCCCCTGTTTCGCAAAATTTGCGCAGGAGAATTTTTCCCCGGATATTTAAGGGGCTTTTAATTCCTAAAATCTGTCAGTTCAAGATCAGATTCTCTTGTAATACAATTTCATGAATGAAAAAGAAATCTGAGGCGACGCTATAGCGTTGCCTATAGTAAAGGCCATGCGGCTCCAATGTTTTATTATTATTTACTATTTTTACCCAGAGGCACTTCATATGGAAGGATGGGTCGTATGAACTTCGGAGGGGGGCCCATTTGATTGGAAATCGTAAGTTTTAGTGCCCTTTTTGAGAGCCACTGGGGATCTAAGAGCAATTAGCCCACGCCCTTTTTCCCGAATGCATTAAATAAAAATTTTGAGATAGCCATTTTGTTAAAAATAGTTCATAGGTCAGATAACTAAGCCTCCGGTGTCGACACAACCCCCCAAGGCCTGGAAGTAGGCGTTATAAGCTATGCCCTAGGGGCATATATGGTTCTTATGGAAGGGATATTCGAAGAAACTCCAGAAAGGGTTCATTTGATTGGAAATTGAAAGTTATAGTTCCCTATTAAAGAGTCAAAAGTGATCAGAGGGAAGCTAGCCCCCCCCCCAACACCCTTTTTTCCACAGATTCATTAGATAAAAATTTTGAGATAGTCATTTTGTTAAAAATAGTTCAAAGTTCAGACATGAAAAAACTCCCATGTCGACACATCCCCCAGGATTCGGGGGCAGGCATTGTAAGTTACGCCCTGGAGGCATACATGGTTCATATGGATCCATATGGTTCATATGGATGCTTGTATAAACTTCACAGAGGGCTCATATGATTAGAAATTGAAAATTCTAGTTCACTTTTAAAGAGTCAAAAGAGATCCGAGGGCAACTAGCCCCCCATGCCCTTTTCCTCAAATCCATGCTAAACAAATTTTGAGATAGCCATTTTATTAAATAGTTCAAACATCAGATAAAAAAAATCCGGGGTCGATAAAACCCCCCAGAGCCCGGGGGCAAGCATTTTAAGTTATATTCCGGGGGTGTATAAGATTTATATGTAAGTGATGGTCGTATCAACTTCGAAGGTGGCTCATTTGATTGGAAATTGGAAGTTCTATTTCCCCTTTAAGATTCAAAAGTGATCAGATGATGACTAGCCTCCCTCCCAGCTTTGTTTTCCCCAAGAGTGCCCCGTCGAATTTTCTATAAAGCGATTTTGTTCAAAGTAGACCAAAGATAATATAACAACAACTTCAGGGATAAAACAGCCCCCCAGAATGCTGGGGCAAGTGTTGTATAATGTGCTCTAGGGGCATATAACATTTTTATGAAAGGGTTGCTGTATAAACTACGGAAGGGTCTCGTTTTATTGTAAATAAAATTTTTAGTTCTCTTTTTAAGAATTAAAAGTGATTGGAGGCCAACTAGCCCCCCCCCCCCATCAAGGGCCTTTCCCCCCAAATGTATTCAATCAAAATTTTGAGATAGCTATTTTGTTCAAAATAGTATAGAAATCAAATAACAAAACTTCGGGGTCGACACAAACCCAAACCCCCAGAGCCCGGGGCCAAGTGTTGTAAGCTATGCCCCACGGTCATATAAGGTCTTATGTAAGGGGTGGTCGTATAAACTTCAGAGATGGCTCATTTGGTTGGAAACTGAAAGTTCTAGTTACCTTTTCAAAAGCCATCAAAAGTGATCGGAGGGTATATACCCCCCCTACTTCTTTTTTCCAAGTGCATGCGATAAAACATTTGAAATAGCTATTTTGTTAAAAATAGTCAAAAATTCAAATTACTATAATTTAGGGGTTGAAATTCTCCTAGCACTCGTGACAAGAATTGTAACTTATGTAAATTGTAAGTTATTAAGAATTGAAAGTGATCAAAAAGTAACAAGCCCCACCCCCTCCATTGTCCCTTTTCTCCCCAAATGCATCTTATCACAATTTTAAACAAGCCATTTTGTTCAAATTAGTCCAAAAATCAAATTACTATAATTTAGGGTTTGAGAAATCCTCCTTAGCCCCCGGGGCAAGGATTGTAACTTATATAAGTTGACCATTATTAGAATATAAGATTTTTGTGGAGGGGGTGGTCGTATTAACATTGGAGGGTGCTCATTCGAATGGACATTGAAACTTCTAGCTCTTCTCTAAGAATAAAAAGTGATCAATGGGCAACTAGCCAAAATAGTTTAAAGGCCAAATAACAATGCTTCCAGGGTTGACCCCCCAACCCCGGCAACATGGCTCTGAGTTACAAAATTATCGTTACTTTGATGCTTTGTTTACTTTGATACTTCGAGTTAATGACTTAGAAGGTAAATAATTCGATTTGCGGTGCAAGGGCTGTATGTTATGCAAATTGCTCATTGTTACTTTGATTCTTTGTTTACTTTGATACCTTATTTACTTTGATGCTTTCTTTAGTTTGATCCTTTGGTACTTTGATATTGTTACTTTGATACTAGATTTGATACTTTGATGAAAGTTGGACGTCGAAAGAGAAAATCTTATTTTGAAATAAAGAATTTTTGTAAAACTTGAAACTTTTTGCAATCAAAAAAGAAGTCTTTCCAAGAAAAGTAAAGGCCAATTTAAATTTAATATCAGCAAATACAAGTACCTGTTAAAATTCAAACTCCAAACGTTCAGAAACCACCATTAAAGAATAAATAAAACTAAAGACAGAAAGAAGTGAAATAAACAATCATAGAAAAGAAACATACAACAAGTACAAATATAAATGAATAAATAAATCTTAAAACGAGTAAAGCTTAAATCGAATATGCAAATCAAGCTTTAAACGAATTTTTTTCTATTAAAATATAACTGAAATCTTAAACCGACAAATTAAAAAGAAACACAAAAAAAACATGGCAAACAAACATGCAACAGGTACTAATATAAATGAATATATAAATCTTAAAACGAGTGAAACTTAAATTGAATATGGAAATCAAGTTTGAAAAGAACAAAAATCACTACAAACATGAGTTTGGGTATCGCCTCCTTCTCTCACTGTAAAGTCAAAAGCCAACTACGTCATTGGCACTTTACTGAAAACGAACTATATTACAAATATTTATTTTGTACTTTATATTGAAAATAAACATAAAAATTACAGTAAAATTTTTGAACTGATGAGCTTTCAGCAATTAATATCATTATTCATCCAATATTCAGTTTAATTTTATTAGTTATTTCCAGGAATGTTTAGGGCAACTATAGTTTCACTACAAACAAGAGTTTAGATACTGCCACCTTCCTTAATTGTAAAAACCTAAGGTCTACTGCGTCATAGGTGGTTCACTGAAAACCAATTATATCACATATATTTTCTTTTACAGTTATTACAGCATTGAAAAATAAAATAAAAATTAGAGTGAAATAAAATCTTGAACTGATGCTCTTTCAACAATTAATATCATCATACATCAAATATTCCGTTTGATGTAATTTTTACTTTCCAACGCTGTTCAAGACGCGTATCATTTTCACAAGCCTATAGGCAACACAAACATTGAAGCCTATAGGCAAAGTATTTGGCGCTTTACTAAAAGGAATTATATTACAGATATTTTCTTTTGTACTTATTACAACATAACAAATTAAATGAAAATTGCAGTGAAACCAGACACGTATTTACCAATAGGCCCACTAGGCCCTGCGGCTTTCACTATTCCACTAAGTTTTGAGGATTTCCCCGAAAATCTTTTAAAAACAGATCGTAAAAACACTTGGGCCTAGAATCGTCAAAGCTTTGAATCCGGACCTGGGTCCAATAAAAAAAAAATCCTTAGTGAAAACATTACCTTATATGCTAAGGTTTCTCTCTGTTTTCAGTTTACTTTTTGGGCCAGAATAATTGGTAGGATCAGTTAGTCAATTAAACACAGATATTCTTGGCAATGGAATAACTACCAGCAGTTTGGATAGCTATCAATATAATAAGAAAAAGTCCTCAGAGAAAATATTGCCTTACATGCTAAGGTTTCTCTTTGTTTTCAGTTTGTTTATAGGCCACCACTGTTGGTCCGATCAGTTAGTCAGTCAAATAGTGGTATTTATGGCAATCAAATAGTTACGATATTCTCTAATGGTTATCTATAGAATAGAAAATAATTCTCTAGAGACAATTTTACCTTCACAAAACCTTCATTTCTGAAGGTTTCTCTACGTTTCTAATTTAGTTTCGTAGGCCACAATTTTCGATCCAACTTACAAAGTACCGATATTTTTTGGCAATTAGATAATTATGATTTTTGATTTTTTCAGGAGGGGTTTTACCAAAGAATTTTCTTTTCAGGGGGGGGGGTAATAAAAACTCTCAAAAAATACATTCAGTTTTTTTATATTTTTGTTACGTTTTACGAGTCAGACAGATATTTAAAGGGAGAGGAGGGGGGTTCTAACCCCCTAACCCCCCTTGATACGGCATTGCTTTCAGAATTCTTCGTTTCTTAAGGCTCTATTGTAATTTAATTTTATTGGCTATAGCTATTGGTCCGATCAATTAGTCAATGAAACACTTATATTCTTGCTCATTAAACAAATAAAAGCTGTTTGGATGGTTATGCATAGAATAGACAATAGTACTAAAGATTTCTCTATGTTTTTAAATTAGTTTTGTTGGCCAAAACTTTCGATCGGATATTCGAAATACCGATATTCTTGGCAATTAGATAATTACTGTCTGTTTAGGTGGTTATTTATACGATACGCAAGAGCTTCCAGGAGAAAATATTAGCTTCAGAAACTTTTGTTTCTGATGGGTTTTCTTTGTTTTTAATTTAATTTTGCAGGCCACAATTTTTGGTTTGGTCAATTAGTCAATGAAAGACCCATATTTTTATAATGAAATAATTACTTTCTGTTTGAATAACCCACACAATAGACAAGAATTCTCCAGAGAAAATATAATCTTACATGCTAGGAAACGCCCAATGCCCATATGCTAAATGCTAAACTAAGATGACACTAGTCCTCAAAAGGTTATTGATGCAGAGGCGCCATTTGAGCCAAATCTGGGGGTGGGCATGAACTCCATTTTGGGCCCCCCAAACTTTCGCGTAAGAAAAAATGCTAGTTTTGGCAGCACATCGATTGAATATTCTAAGTAAAAACGCATTTTCAACACCCATGTGCTGCATGGAAATGTACTGTAACCAAATGTGGAACTCGGCCACACTGACCTCTAAGATTAATTATAAGATCAAAGATCATAATCAACGAGGTTAAGTGATTAAACTGAAAGTGAAAAATTCAACCAGACTACAGGCTGGCCCTCCTCAGCGAGAAACTTTCTTATTGAAGTAAACAACACGTTGGTGAAAGTAATCTTTGTTATCATACTTAGGGTTGTAACCAAAATCTTGGTTTTCCTTCAGCAGAAATCTTTCAGATCAAATATATTTACAAAAAGGAAAAACATAAAAAGAGAAAAAATATTACAACACTCAAGGTAACAAGGGGAACCGCCGAGGTTTCATCTTTGCGAAATCGTCAACAAGCTGATTATAGTCCAATTTTTTACTAAATCCTTCTCTGCAACTCTCCTATCAAAAGGAGGTGACTGAAATGATCGTCTCCTGTTATAGACTGCAGGTAGTTTTTCACTATTTCTAAGCTAGAAAACAAACGCTCATTGCTTGCTGTTGTCACAGGAAGTGTGGCAGCAATCCGAAGTACTTTAATTACTTCTGAGTGAGCCACTGGTAATGCCTGAAGATGGTTGACAATGTCTAGGAAGTTTTCTGGCTTTTTCTCTTCATCAAGCAAGAAACGCTTGGTAATACCAGTTTGACATTCAAGAAGAATGTCGTCGATATCCAGCTATCCAGCCCCGTAAAGAGCTGAGAAACGCTTGAGCAACTCTGTGTCCATGAACTTGGTTGAGCTTGAATCCAAGGCTTCGAGTGTGCTCAGCACTGGCAAGTTATCTGTGAACCTTCTGTCAAATTCGGTTAGTAGACGGTTGAAAGTCTTGGAGTACTCTCGCTTCATTTCATCTGCCAAAGTAGTAGTCCGATTGTCACAAATTGTTTCAAATGCTTGGTCATCTTTTGAGCTATAATGCTAATGGTTATTTATACCTTTATATTTACCTAACTAAAAAGTTAATAGGCTTAAGGATGTAAAGTCTTCTACTTCTCTCTGGTTTCTCATCTTTAGAGTCTTATGGTAGCGTTGGTCTAAAAGCTGGGGTTCGACCAGTAGAGGATGTCAAGCGTCTCTAACTTTCATTAAATAAAAAAAACTAATTTTTTTAGCTGAAAGTAAGGAGCGACATTAAAACTTAAAACGAACAGAAATTACTCCATATATGAAACGGGTTGTCCCCTCCACAATCCCTCACTCTTTACGCTAAAGCTTTTAATTGTTTTAAAAAGTAGAATTGTGGCAAAGAGTCAAATTTCAGCGTAAAGAGCGAGGGATTCTGGAGGGGACAACCCATTTCATATACGGAGTAATTTCTGTTCGTTTTAAGTTTTAATGTCGCTTCTTACTTTCAGCTAAAAAATTTTTTTTTTTTTTTTAAATTTCTGAACGTTTTTGAATTAATGCATGTTTGGTTTTGGCTCTCCGCACATAAATTATTAAAATGAAATTTGTATATTAATTCTTTTTTTGGCTAAATCGCTTTCTCTTAGTTTTGATCAGACGATTTTGAGAAATAAGAGGTGGAGAAGGAGGCCTAGTTGCCCTCCAAATTTTCGGTTACTTAAAAAGGCAACTAGAACTTTTAATTTTTAACGAACGTTTTGATTAGTAAAAAATACACGTAACTTAAGAATTAACTTATGTAACAAACTTTCATAACCTTATATTTTCATTATGTATACGAGGGGGTTTGTACCCTTGTTAATACCTCGCTCTTTACACTAAATCGTAAGTTTTGTTCCAATTCTTTAAGAATGACCCCTGAATCAGAAAGGCCGTAGAATAAATAGTTGAAATTACTAAAAATACTTTAGCATAAAGAGCAAGGTATTTATCTCCTCCTAAATACCTTGCTCTTTATGCTAAAGTATTTTTAGAACCCCTCATATGCGTAATTATCTCTGTTCGTTTTAAGTTTCGATGCTACTTCTTCCTTTCATTTCAAAAAACGTTTTCATGTTTATTTTTCATTGTTTTCTTATAGTAATGCTAGAGAATCCTGCGCCCTTTTCATTGAATTTTTCTTCCCCCATGACATATTCCTCCAGAAAAGATCCTCAAACATAGCCCCCTCTCCTCAGCCCCACCCCCCAAACAAAATAAAATCCCCCTGAAAACGTCTGTACATTTCCCAATAACCATTACTATGTGTAAACACTGGTCAAAGTTTGTAACTTGCAGCCCCTCCTCCAGGGATTGTGGGGGAGTAAGTCATACCCAAAGACATAGTTATTATGGTTTTCGACTATACTGAACAAAATGACAATCTCAAAATTTTGATCCGTTGACTTTGAGAAAAAATGAGCGTGGGAGGGGGCCCAGATGCCCTCCAATTTTTTTGGTCACTTAAAAAGGGCACTAGAACTTTTTATTTCCATTAGAATGAGCCCTCTTGCGACATTCTAGGACCACTTGGTCGATACGATGACCCCTGGGAAAAAGAAAAAAAAAAAAAAACAAATAAACACGCACCTGTGATTTGTCTTCTGGCAAAAAATACAAAATTCCCCATTTTTGTAGATAGGAGCTTGAAACTTCTACAGTAGGGTTCTCTGATACGCTGAATCTGATGGTGTCATTTTCGTTAAGATCATACGACTTTTAGGGGGTGTTTCCCCCTATTTTCTTAAATAAGGCACATTTTCTCAGGCTCGTAACTTTTGATGGGTAGGACTAAACTTGATGAAACTTATATATTTGAAATCAGTATTTAAATGCGATTCTTTTAATGTAGCTATTGATATCAAAATTCAATTTTTTAGAGTTTTGGTTACTATTGAGCCGGGTCGCTCCTTACTACAGTTTTTTACCACGAACTGTTTGATAAGGTTTATGTGTCGAGCATAAAAATGTTTATTTACACATATGATAAAGTAAATGTACATAAGACGAAGACAGAAACAGAATAAGAACTGACTCCAGTAATCTAAAACGGTGGCTTATATTCACTAAACAAGGAAATAAACATGGAAACATTTGACAGGAACTGACCTACTTTAATCTGTCAACTTAGAGTAATTACTGCAAATATTCAGAATTTATACTACTAATATAATCATCTAGGAAATGGGCATTTGACAGAACTTGAGACTTTTATTATGTATCTAACCTACTTTCAAAGTTTACAATGATTAATAGCAAATAGCATAAATACCCCGAGTGTCGCCAGGTAATTGCGCTCTTTGGTCAGTAATTTCAATGCAGTGTAGTAATTTCAAATCAACTGGATAGAATGGATTATGTTGGACATAATGGATTATTATGGCAGGCAAAGGACCGTTTGCGGTGGAAGCTTGGGCCCCCTGAAAAATCCGGGGTGGGCATTTCCCCCCCCCCCCCAATGCCACCTCTGTATTGATACTGCCCCTGAAACGCTCAGTCCTTCCAAGTAAGGTCACTAACTTCTCTAAAGACGACTAGTCCAGCTACTGCAACATCTTGTAGTTAAATATAAGCGCTGGAATTTCTGTATTTTAAGTAACGTAATTCTACGTACCTTCCCGCTCAAAGATCTGCTGGAAATAGAAAACCCCTTCCTTTTTCGGTTTCTCAAATTCCACTTTTTTCGAAATGCTTGAATAACCTGCAAAACATATTGAATAATTCATTATTTTAATGTTGACATTTTCAGCAACCGCTATTTCAGAACTGAAATAAAATAGAAAACTCAAACATTTGTAATGATTAAGCAGCTAACTAACACTTTACATTTAAATCTTCATAAATCCAACTGAAAATACAAACATAATGAAGCTTTTGACTTAATTAATTTGACTTTTGACTTTTGACAAATAGTTTTATAGTTTTAGCCTAGGAATATGAATAAAAGAAAGGAAAAATGAGAAAACCTTTTTTACTCCAATCTTCAACTGTTTAAAATAACGCTAATTTTAACCTTATTATATGATAGCCTAAGTCTTAAATAAATCATGCTAATTTTTTTTTTCCAAATGACAGTAAAGAGTGGAAATACAATTTGGAATGGACAGAAAGTGTTCTTTATATCAGGGGGCCTCTACACCTCAAATTCTGCACCCTTTATGCTAAAATTCAACTGAAGTTTTCCTAAAAATATTTTAGAGTGCAAAAACTCATACCACAAAAACCATACAAATAGTTTGTAATTGTAAGAAGTTTACTTAGAGACTGCATTTCAAACATATGAACTGATAATTTTATTTTTTTAAGGAGCTGCGAGTAAATAGGTTATTTCATTCTTGATGAACTACGAAACAAATTTAAACTTTCAATCAGATTACTCTAGCGGTGAAATATTAATTCCTGAAGCGTCGAGAAAAAAAGGTTAAAATTTTTGGCCGAATAATTGGGAATAAGAGGGGGGGGGGAGAATGAAGTGATCCAACTCAAATATAGGATAATTCACGATTTTTTACTTTTTGTTTTCCTCTTACTCTCAGTAAAATCTTATATTTGTTGGTTATCATATTCAGGGTTTTCCTAAATACAAGGAAGGGCTCCCACTACCTCAATTTTTTGCTCATACAGTTCTTTCAGAAAAGAAACCCATTTAGGAAAATATTTCTTAACAATAAAATAAGAGTATTGTGTAATGTAAAATAAGTTGTGTAAATTATAAGAATAAAATAAGTGTAAGATTAAAATAAGGTATTAAGGGAGGCTGTCTCCCTCCGTTAATGACCGTTTTTTATGCTTCAGTTAAGTTTTTATCATAACGTCAAATTTTGCTTTTTATGAATCATCAAAAACAAAAGCCTGACATTAAAAAACTACTGTTTCTGCAATAAGAAGATAGCTTCCCCAGGTCTTGGCACCCCTTTTGAATTCTTTGTCTTCCAAATAAAGGCAGGCAAGAGGTAAAATTCCGCATCCTTAATTATCTTGAGAGGCAATTATGGAAGTGTAAATTTAGGCCTAAAAATGAGCTCTTTGAGAATTTTTATAAACTGCCCTCCCAAGTAACGGATCTATTTAATTTTCTCTCTAATATAGGATGAAAAAATGCAATACTGTCTAATTGCAATTGCTACCTGTTAAATTTTTTTCAATATCTGGTCATTTGCATATACTGCATATATATTCAAGGGTTTATTTGCCACCGCATGGCAGAAGTTTTTTCAAATCGGGAGACAATATAGTTATGTTTTTATCGCTCTAAAACAATTGAATATGTCGAAATTCTTGCTCAGAAGCATTTTGGTTTTGTTTGAGCGAAACATTATTTTTGTAACTCAAATTCTTCGGTATGATTTTTTTCTTACTTAAAAGTGATACTTTAATTTCAATTTTTACTTTGATAAGTCCGCCTTCGATATTTTGGGATTAGTGGTTTGACACTGTTACTCTCAAAAAGTGAGGCATTCATGACCCTATTTTCGGGGGAAAACTTCAGAATTTGTGCTTCTTTCTATACAGCATCTTTTTTCACTTTAGGGTTCTCGGATACATTAAATTTTTGTGGTGTAGTTCACCATAATTCATATTTTTGCAGGTGTTTTCTCTTTTTTTTCGGAAAATGTGCGCATATACTAATAAATTTTGATGTCAAATAAAATATAACTGAGTTTTTCAGATTTAGAATCAGCACCAAGAACGGATTCCGGGATATGCAAGTTGTTATCAAAAATCCATTCTAACAAAGGTTTGGTCTTCATTGACTAAAATCCCTTTTTACCCACCATTTATTATTAGGGATGATATGCTAGCACCAAACACATACAAGAACATACAAAAAGTATACAATAAACGTCAAAAATAGAAACAACTTATCAAAGTTTTTCAATTTTAATGCTAATTTATTTAAAATTTTCCTAATTAAAACTAGAAATTCAAAGTATAAAAAATAGCAGCAATCACAGAAAACGAAATATAACAAAAAAAGAAGTAAAGAGTACAATAAAACCACTGAAAGAAAGTAGCAATCCTTAGTCAGCTAAAACGGCATTTTTTTGTGGAAACTATTTGGACGCATTTTTAAACTGTTGCTTAATATGAGCCGTGATTTGCTCTTTTCTAAGCTGCAGCTATTTTCTTAACATGAAAAATCTGTTCTAACCAAAGCAAACTATAAACAGCAAAAATTTTTTTAGTTACAGTTTCACGTTCCAGTTTTAGTTCCAGTTTTTTTTAGTTAAGCCACTTTTAGTTCCATTTTATCTTTGCCTATTTTCCTGTGTAATTTAAAAGAGTCCCAATTAGAATTTTTCTACATTATCAAAATTAATATTAGTAGATGTCTTGGAAATCCATCAATAAAATCGGACATCTACCTTTGGATACTGGAAACCAGACTGAGCCAGTCATATCATCTAGACTTGATTTTTTTCAGCTTGGATCAGAACAGAGTAGTTTTTTGCTCGTTAATCACTACGTTAATCGTTTTTTCAGTTACCGTGAAATTGTAAATTGTGAAATCATTGTAAAAACGCCCAATAACAAATTACCTTTTTGCGACACAATCGGCCTGAAATTTAAATGGAATTAAAATTTTTACACTTAAATTGAGGCATTTAATTTCGAGGCACTTAAATTTGAGGTATTCCAACTTGAGATGTACATAATTTAAAATTTTTCTTGGCGAACCATTTAAAGTTTTAGTCTGGCGCTATCAAGTTGGAACTGTCTACAGCGTCATCTAAGTTTGAGTTACAAATAAAGATCGTGTATTGTCGCTCACAGCAAAGTACCATTTGATTCGCTTTTAAAAACTTGGTGAAAATATTATATTTTAAGTACGACTTGCGATTATTTTCTTAAGCTGTTGTTGGCATTTCTTTGAAAACACAAAGTTTTAAAGATATTACATTGAAAAAGGGCTGCATTCCATCCGGTCGTTTTCAGACAACAATTTTGTTTTCTTGTAAAACAAAAACACAATAGATAAAAATTATTTCTTTTACTTTTCTTATAAAGTTGCTTAGTTGATGAAACAATATGCTTAAGATTGGATTAAAAAAAAATGTCAAGTTTTATCAGCTGCTTTCACTCTCATTTTTGAAGGTCTTGTGAAGGCCGCGGAAAAAAGCAGGCAAGGTACGAAAAAGTAGAAAGTGCATTTGTAATATAAATAAAAACTTACCTCAGCATTTAGTAAACAAAACAGTAGAGCCACGAAGACTCCCTGAAAATAAGCAAACCCTTAATTAATATAAAAAAATAAATCCTTTGGTGGTTGCACACGCCTAGTCAAGATTCCACATCTGAATGGGCCTCCCCTGCTGGATATTCAAACGGAGAGGGGTAGGGAAAACGTTTATCCTTCTAGATTTTCCCCTTCCCTATATATTGAAATACATTTTTGAGGAAATTTTACGTAAAAAAACACCTTTTTTTTATATATTTTAATCGAAAAAATTAAATGAAATGACAAAATTCCCCCTAGGTTTAAAAAAATCCGTTTTATATTACTCTACATTTCCATGAACTGGCACTCCCAGCTTTGTCTTAGCAGTATTCCCAGAGGTGGTTATAGGAGGAGGACGTAGAGGAGGGTTAGAGGCGCAAAATTTCAAGTAAATAATCTAACGGTTATGATCATTTCGAAATTTTTGAAATATATCATTCAAATAGAGGGCACAGTGTGTAAAATTTTGTTGATAAATGAAAATTTTGTGAAAATTCAGACCGCAACTTTTCGAGAGAAAATAAATTTGGCTCTGATAAAACTTTCGCCAGGGCGCAAGAGAGGTTAGAACCGTCGCTGAGTATTCCATGTTTGATGTTACATGATAATAATGCATATACCCAATACACGTTTTAAGTGTAATATTTAATTTATATACTTGGTCCAAGATTCTAGGCCTTGGGCTGTAATACCAAAATTACGGGAAAAATCACAAGGAGTGGCACCCAGCCTTAGAACTGTTAGAGCCGGACAATTCAAAAAGGTGTTAGAGTACACAGCAAAGCTCTTCAAGAAAGCAAACAAACCTGAAAATAAGTGTCAAATTTTCTACGATTCAAATTTAATACGATTTTTATATCTATGGTGTCAAATCCTAACAACTTTACCATCTATGAATGAAAGAAAAAAAAATGCAGAAAAGGGAGAGAGGATAGAAGAAAATTTTTACATAGAAGATATTAAACCGTCATGGTTGAGAATCAGAAGATATACTAAAAATACATTAGATTAATGGAGCCAATTGGCTTCGATATCATAAATTCTTTTTTCTCAAACATGTTACAACCAACCTATCGAATTATCACATTTCATTTAAATTTGCTTGAGGGGAGGAGAATAACAACAAAACACTATTATTTATGGCATGGGTCGGCGGCCTTTTGCTCTGAAAGGGCCGAAATTCCATGTTGGGATATTACGCGGGCCGTACTTAGGTATCACTTCATTACACTGTAATTTAGTACTGTAGGTATACTATAGTAATTAGAGCATATCTAAGATATTTATCCGAAAATATTTTAGGTTTAAAAATAAAACGCTTAATGTATGTTTTTACTACATTTACTGTAGTTAATAAAATCTATTTAGAGTTACATTAGACTTGCAAGCTTTTTTTTACATTAGCTTGCATTTTTGTATTAGAAACATGTAATATTGCGTCTAAATGTATGTCCGATAATCAATATCAGTGTTTTTTTCGATAATTAAAAATTGACAAAGTTTGCTCACGAATATATATACTACCAAACCCAGTAATTATTTGCTTGGCAAACCTCTTTAATTCCTTGTAGTTCTCATAATACAAACTTCCATAGAAATCCACCAAGTTGGCTTTTACCTTAAAAGCTATTTTAAGTGTAGTATCACTTTGCAAATTTATCACGTTGATTCATTACTGATAATCACTTGGTACAGTACCGATATCCACTCAACTGTGATGAGGTTTTCAAAAATGTCCATCTTACGTGAGATCTTTGTGAAATCAGCGAACCGATTTTCAAACTCAGTTTGAAGTTGTCTTAATCCAATTTCATCTGAGTATTTCATTATTTCACCTTTCATTATACCTCTCTCTGAGGATGTTGCCTTGCATATTCTTATCTTACCCCTTTCCCATAGCTCTTTAGGAGTGACGTGAACTGGTCTCAAAGTTTTCGCCAAAATTGCATATGTTATTTGCAGTAAAAGGAAGCTTTTCTAGAACTGACTTCCAGTTTGAGAAGAACCGTTCAGTATTGACCCTGTTAAAGCTTGTTGCTTGACCCAAGCTTGTGGGTTTAAATTTTGCGTAGTAAAAGTATGTGGATTTCGAGCTCGAAAACCTACCAGCCAGTCTATTCCTGCTTTTTGGAATAGGCAAGTAATGATGCAGTCAAAGTCATATGCACTGGTATTTGTAGCTACAAATAATTGGGATCGCAGTCGCAATCAGTCACATTCACAAGTATTTGCAGTTGCATAGGTTTAAACAGTTAAAAGCAGTCACAGTTTGAAAAAGTCACAACAGCAGCAGCACTAATTGCATAAGTAGTAGTTATAGTAGCCCTCAAAACATTCAACGTATACTGCAATATCCCTTGATAGTTTCACCTTAATGCTCTTGGCCATCCCAGATATACTGCATATAGACCAGTTTAACATCAATATATAGCTATAAATCCGCCTCAACTGGTCCTTAAGTTTCAGCTTAATACCTTTATCCGTTCATAAGATGCCGTAATATGCCCTTATGACGAAATTGGATGGACATAGTGTTGTTTGATTTATTTCAACATCCCCAAGAATATGCTCTGAAGGTTCCAATGTATCTCCCCCTTTTTTCCTGGGACATTACACATTCACCGTTTTGACATTCTGGATATGTATTGTACCTTTTGATTTAGTTATACTCCTCCTCTAGTTTTCCTGAAAGTTGAAACTTAACACCTTAATCTATTCCAAAGACATTGTATCTATGCTACGACAACCTGGATGTACTTAAACACTTTTGAAGAAAGAAAAAAAAAATCACCCTTGATTTTTTAGATAGGTCTCATCTGGTACATACTGGGATATGGTCTATTGCGCTATCCCACTATATAACAGATGACAGCTATCTATAAAGTCAAGCGTTAATTGTTTCTTCCGAATGTGTTGCCACAAGATGGCCACATAATACGACCAGATAATTTGGCTTTCATTTTGTACTCCAAGCACTAAATTTTACTGAATTAAAAAAGAATAAACAAAAAAAAAAATCTAAAGACAAAATATTTTTTGGTGATTTATCCCAAACTTTGAGGTAGGTTTGTTCACAAACAAAAATTGTAACATACCAAAATAATTGGTCTGGACTGGATAGTTGAACATTAAACTAACATCATGCTAGATAACGCTTACGGATTTTTTTTCAAGAATGCTATATGGCAGAATGCTAGATGGCACCCCCTTTCAATGAGGGTCTTGCGGGCCGCAGCAAGATGCCTCGTGGGCCACATATGGCCCGCGGGCTGCGCGTTGCCAACCCATGATTTATGGGACTACTCTTGAATGTGAAACGATTCACTTGATCAAATTCATTGGTTTCTAGTAGGGGCCAGAGAATGACGAAATCTGGGGAATTTGATAAAAATCTTGTTTCATAATCGAATTTTTAAATTTGATCAGATCTCCAGCCCAACTTGCTACTGCTACTACTAATAACAACTCATTGCAGCACCAGGCCGTCTGAGACCAACACAGCTGCATACGCTCTTCTTCCACCATAATCTATTCAAACCTTCAATCTTTACCACCTCCCTTTTATAAAGTTTCCATTTCCAACGACGAAAAGGCACAATTTTTGGGTATCTGTCATTTTCATCCGTAAAATATGGCCCAGTCATCTTAATTTTCTTTTACTTTAGCCCAGTAAAGTGGATTCAAACAATGTTCTCCATACAGGCCATAATTTGATATACGGCCAGCCAAAAGAGTATCTAAGACTATCCTGAAGCGATTCTTCCGCAAAAAATTCAAGTAATCTTTCTCATACTCAATCTCAGATTACGTCTAACGCAATTTAAATTAAGCTAAATTAATTTTGTCAAAATTTTGTGCCTCAAAGCTTACAGGGCTATAATGAATATAAGATGCCAATATATAATATAAATAATGTCAGTCCCAGAGTCTTGATCAGTACCTATGAATTTGATCAAGTGAATGGCTTATTCGTTCAACCACAGAAAGATATTGAGTCCCAAGTAGCAGATTAGCATTAAAAAAAAATCTTAAAAAATCCTGCAACTCCTTCATGGAAATTCTCTTCCCTCATGATAAATTCCTCGATGCAAAGATAATTCCACGGAACCCCCTCCCCCTGACCCACCCCCACCCTAAAGCGAAAATCTCCCTGATAACGTCTGTGCACTTCATAATAACCATTACTATATTGTAAACAATGGCCAAAGTTTGTAACTTGCAGCCCCTCCCCCGGGGACTGTGGGGGATTAAGTCGTCCCCAAGGACATATTTATTAGGTTTTTTGACTAAGCTAAACAGAATGGCTGTCTCAAAATTTTGATCCGGTGACTTTGGGAAAAATGTGTGTGGGAGTGGGCATAGGTGCCCTCCAATTGTTTTGGTCATTTAAAAAGGGTACTAGAACTATTTCCGCTTTAATGAGCCCTCTTGCGAGATTCTAGGGCTAATGGGTAGATTCAATCACCCCAGGGAAAAACAACAACAAAAAGACAAATAAAACACACATCCGTGTTCTGTCTTCTGGCGAAAAATACAAAATTCCCCATTTTTGTAGATAGGAGCTTGGAACTTCTACAATAGGGTTCATTGATATGCTGAATCTGAGGGTGTGATTTTCGTTAACATTCTATGACTTATAGGGGGTGTTTCTTCTTATTTTCTAAAATAAGACTGATGGAGGAGCTACTATACCACAGAATTATTTCTTTGGCTTCTGATTACACAACCTCGATGGATGGGAACAATGGGGAACGATGGAGGGAAGAATCCACAAGGAATGATGCAGACTCTAAAGTAGAAGGTGTGTTTCTGCATGGCCCGGTCATCTTTTTTTTCAAAATTCATTGAGAAACATTTTGACTTTTTTTTCGCTTCTCCATCCGGAGTGTTTCATCCCTTGTTTACTACAATATTATTTTGCGGACAGATTGAACAAAATGTGCAGGCATTGAGGTTTTTACCCAAAATATTTTTTCCAACGTTCTCCATAATTCCAGCTATAACAAGCATATGAGCAGATCTGCAGCATAGCATTATACGCTAATCTGGTTATTTCAGTGCTGCTGGCAACACATACATGGTGGCCCAGAGTTTTTAAGAAAGTCAAAAGCTGGTTGAAAAGGGGACATTGGGCCCACTTCTCACTCCGTCTAAAAAGGGTGTTGTGGAGAGGGGTTTAAAATCCGGTTTGTTTGCCGTCAGGATGTATGCTAGATAGGAGGTCACATTATGAGTGTATGTGTATTTGATGGAAAAAACAAGGGTATTATGTGCGTACTCCTACTAATGCTTCCTATTACTGAAGCTAAGAGCATTAAAGTGAAGCTTTCAAGGAATGTTTTGGCAGATGTTGCTCGTAGTCAAAAAGAACTACGAACGTATAGATTGTCAAAAAGGCACAGCGGCAATATCTCCGGAATGGCTTACATTTTTAAGTTGGTACTTTCAGGGTATGTCGGGGTGGGTTTTGAACTAGCCAAAAGTTACTATGTGTATACTACTAATACTACTGATACGATTGCAATAGCTAATGAGGCTAAGAGAGCTCAGAAAAGGTAAAACATTAAGGTAAAACATTAAAAACATAAGGTGAAACATTTTGGGAGCTCAAAATAAAAGTTTAGAGTGTTTAGTTTAGTTTAGGAGGAGTTTAAATTAAAAGAAAAAAAAAACTATGTGCATGCAGGTATTCAAAAAAAGTATATAAGCCAAATAATAGGTAGTGCGTGCTACCATAGAAACTTTTAAAGGAGCTCATTTGATTGAAAACTAAAATATCTGGCACCCTTTTCACTAGTAAAAAGAGATTGGAGGGCAGACAGCCAAGCCCAAGCCTATTAATTCTCAAAAAGCATTCAATCAAAACTTTGGGACAGTCATTCTGCTCAGCATAGTTGAAAGGTCCAGTAACTATGTCTCTTAGGATGTTTGGGATGTCAACCCCAACAACCTTTAGTGCAAAGACTGTAAGTTTTGCAATTTGCCCATTGCCTATACATAGTATTTGTTATGGAGAAAGAGGGCATGTTTGACCTTTGGTGTTCCAAAAGTTCAAGTGCATCCAAGGGAAGCTTTCAGAGAGTTTGAGTGGATTGTTGAACTAAATAAAAAAATGCTCTGTGAATACACTTTGTCAGAAGGGAGAGCCTCAGGAACAACTGAGGGTACTAGCTTAGAACTTTAAGGGAATGATGAGGTGGATGATCAATTGACCAAGGGTATGTTGAGGGGGATGTTAAACTAACGAAAAGGCACTATGTACACGGTACCACTATTGCTGCTATTACAACTGCTATGACTACAACTTTTACTGAGGTTATGAATATTAAGATGAAACTTTCAGGGATTTTTTGGGGGTATTAAAGTAAATCAAAATATAATATGTGCATTCAGGTTGCCAAAAGGATGCATGAGCGATTTCTTAGGAATAACTTAAAGTATTAAACTGAAGCTTTCAGCTTTGGTCGAAGGCTCAGGACAGGTCGTCGTGGCGAACCACTGTTGCTGCCTTATGCGCCCTCAGGCGTGGGAGGACCTAAGTCTAAGTCTAAGTTTCATGGCGCGTTCAGAAGGACGTTGAATTGACCAAAAGTCAGTCAGTACATATTGCTACTACTACTACTGCTGCTACTTCTGCTGCTAACTATATATATTGGTACGACTACTACTACTAAGGCTAAAGATAGGAAGTTGAATATTTCAGGAAATGTCAAGGGGGGCGTTGAACTAAACAAAAATATACTTTGTGCAAACAGTCTATCCAAAGGACGTACGAGGTTATCACAGGAATGGGCAAGGGTATTAAGTTGAAACTTCAAGGACAATTTATGGAGGACACTGAACTAGACAAAATACAAAATGTGCGTACTAGTACTACTAGTAATACCATAGCTTCTATAATTACTACTAAGACTGCTGCTACTACTATGGATACTACTACCACAATTGCTGCTACGATGCCTACTACTAGTACTCCTGAAGCTAAGGGTATCACTATATCTCAGGAAAAGGATAGAATATTAAGTTAAAACTTTTATTATATGTGAAACTTGATTTTGAACCACCCAAAGGGTTATGTATGTTACTGCACTTATAGCTTCTACTACTACTACTAATACTACTATTAAGGCTGAGGGTGTTAAAGAGATATTTTCAGAGAACGTTAGGGGTCATGTTAAATTAAACTGAAACACGCTGAGTGTAAGCAGGCAGTCAAATGGCCGTATCTGCAGTATATCAAGAAAGGCTTAAAAAATTAGGGGATGAAGCATTGAAGGCACATGTCAGAAGTTGAAGTTGAAGTACTTCGTATTTAAGCTTCAAAATAAAAACTGGCGTAATTCGAAAGTGTGGCATATTAATCCAATCCCAATAAACCAAACAAAGAAATGAGGCAGAATGTTTTCGCACTCTCGCCGACAAAACATCCAATATTTCTGGAGTAGAGCAGTTTACTTTAGGTGTAACGTTTGTGTGCAAAAATTATGACGATAAATATATATTACGGAAAGACTTTTTAAAGTTTATCCCTATTAGTGATATAAAAGGATCAACATTAACTAAAAGGTTGATGCAAGTCTTAGGTGAAATGGGAATAAATTTAAAATACTTTTAGAGCAAGGTTATGATGGAGCTTCATCTAAGAGCAGCCAATTTTAATGTTTTCCTGCTATAGTCTGTAAAAGTTTCGCCTATGCAGTCTATTTTCACTGTGCAAGTTACTCTGTAAACTTAGCCCTCTGTTATTTGTGCAACATATCTGTTATAAGAAACTGTCTAGGAGCTATGAAAGAAGTTACTAATTTCTTTAGAATTTCACCTAAGCTCTCTGTGATTTAAAAAAAAAATTGTTTAAGAAAGTAATCCTATCACAAGGACTTAAAGAACATGTTTGAACTAATTTTGCGAGACTAGATGGGTGGAGTACTTGGAAGTAACTATGTTGTTTAAAGAGATGTTCATTGATATCTGTAAGGCTAAGAGGGACATTCAAAAATATCCTGATTCAGATTCTGAATATTCAAGCAAGCAAAATCTTTGTTATCTGCTATTGAGAGATGCAGTTTTGCTGCAACTATGGTTACTGTCAGTAAAGCTATTAGTCTGTTACACAATTTTTTTACATCTTTGTAATTGGAAATTATAGATCTCGCACACTTTCTTAAGCACTCTGACTATCTTAAGAACGTAGTTAGAGACACGAGAGACATACGAAGTCAGAGACATGAGAAGTTAGAGACATAGAGGAGTGAATAGACGTTTCATCCACTTTTTACTGCAGTAGCTGTGCTGTGTCAAGATGCTGAAATCAGCATTAGAGTACCCTGGAGAGCTCCAAAACAAACATAGAGGGATAATTAAGCAACAGGTCAGAAGATCCTGAAAGGTATTACCAACATTCTATGTTTTTCCCATTTATTGACTACTTTCTGTAGCAGCCGTATAAGCGACTGCTTAATCACAGACAATTGCTGGAGTCAGTGGAGTGCCTACTCTTCCGGCACTGCATTCCCCTCGACGAAAAAAAGGATACATCGGAAACTCTGTCTCATGTTTGATGTCTCGATGCTGACAGCTATAGGGAAAGATTGCAAGCTGAGTATGCTCTGTGGAGGAGAATGTGGATACAGCCGGGAAACAGGGCACCAAAATATTTCATTAAGTGCTTTAGCAAATGCAATAAGAACATTTTTTTTCATTCTCCTTAGATATTTGAAGATTGGTGCAACGATCCCCGTCACTACGTCTACGTACGAGCGCTCTTTTTCCTAGCCTGAAAAGAGTAAAAATTTCAGGCTAGACATGAGTGCCTCATGTCTAGAGCGGCTTAATGGATTGGCTTTATTATGAATGTTCCAGGAAAAGCTAATGATTTTTTTGATAAATTAGCCCACAACAAGAAAAAACGCGCTTGGTTTTGTTTTATAGTTTCATGTTTACAGCGTTTTGTCAATAAAGAATGTACCTTATATTCTTTAAAAAGGTATTAGTTCTTTTTAACTAGTACTACCATTCCTCACTCAGTTTATCCATCCCTTTCCTGAAATTTATTCCTGAATTCATCCTACCAGGCGTAATAGTGGGAGCAATATGAGTGGAATTAGTGATAGCAGTAGAAATATCAATAGTAATCAATAATGATACTCACATTGTGCTTTTTTGGTCTAGTTTAACATCCCTTCCTTTTGCCCATATAGTTTCAACTTAATACTTTAAGCCATTTCTAAGATGTTTCTGATGCATCCTGTTAATAACCTGCATGTACATAATGTGTTTTGATTTAGCCCTACATACCCCTCAACAGTCTCTGGAAGCTCTACATTCAAGCCTTTAACCTTAGTAACAATGTTACGAACAACAGTTGTGGTATTACTGCTGCTGGTAGTAGTAGTATGCGTATAGCGTATTTGTATTAGCTCAACATACCTCTCAGCATCCTCTGAAAGTTTAAAACCTTCATCCCCACCATCTATACGATAGCGCAAAAGGGCCCAAAAATTACCGTCATTCTCACTTGTCTCCTCTGAAGACAACGGGTCTTGATCTCTATGTACTTTGAGCAGAACTTCCTGACGGCCACATAAAATAGGTCTTAATTATAGGGATTATTTTTTTGCGGTTTTCAGGAATTTGGAGTTTCTACCAAGATCAAACTGAAATACTACATCATGTTTTTTCTTTCCATGAAAAAATATTAAGTTCTGAGGTATAATATAAAACTGTTTGTGGTAATTAGCCGGTTCATGAGACCAATAATTCTCCTTTTCTTTTTCCACTAAGCAAAGGATTCCCCTACTAGCTACTTGAGTTTGACATGACTTCCATTTCCTACTTCACCATTTTCATTAGAGAAAAGACATCAATATTTACAATAATCTCCGTGGTTAAATTCAGAATAATATAGCCAAGGAAATTTCGCTAAACACTGTCTTTGGAATTCAAATTTCCCTGACCATGAAGAAATTTGTACAGCTCTGGAGGATTCGAGGCATTTTAAAGCAAAGTACATTTCACTTCACTGGATGAAACTTAAGCTTTGTCATTATATAGGCCTGTATCAAAAGTACTACAGGTCTGAGTATTAGCCCTATTTCTGGTTGATTTAACATAATTGTCAGAATGAGATGGGCCAGCCTTGACAACAAAACTTTGGTTCAGGTTGTAAGGCTGAGAGTTCACTTTACACTTGATGAACAGTCTTATTGTCACTATTCACTTGGCTCCTGCTGTCAACCAACGGTTTCTGTTTGAAAAAGTCTATAATTGTTGATCTATAATATAAAAAGTCTATAATTGTTGATATAATTGTTGAAACATCCCCATCACAATAAGATTTACGCCGTACATTATCCCTTTATGTTACTCAAGATTTATACGAATGTCGATCCTAAAGGACAATTTTTTTAAATTTCTGGATTGGGGCATCACCCTTATCCGGGCTGGGCTGGTCTCTGATATCCTATTATCTAGAATAGGGTATAAAGTAGAAAATTCCACGGAAAGTTTTTGTTACTTTAAATACAAATCAAAAGCCACAATAGGCAAGCTGGTTGGCAATAAGACGTCTCTGCAATATCTCAAGAACGACTGAGAGTTGAAAATATCAGGGCTACTACTATTACTGCTTTTGCTTTTACTACTGAACAAAAACAAACGATTTTAAGTGCATCTGGTCTGGTCTGGTTTCTGGTGCATATAAATAACTTTTTGGGACTGATGTTAAATTTAAAATTTTTCAGTATAACTTTAGGAGATGTAAAACTAAATTAAATAGTATTATGTGTACCCAGACTTTTAAAAACGAGTATGTTATTAAAAAATTCTAAAAATTATCTCCAATATATGAATAGCAAGCCAAACTATAGGTTATTATAGGAAAAAAAACGAAAAAATTCAAAATATTCTTTTCTTTTCCACTGAAAAAGACTATGTCAATAACAACGAATTTAAATCATATTAAAAAAAATTTCCCACAGAATATTTTTTCAAAGAAAAGTAAAGAGCTACATTAAGCCAAAACATGACCAGAAATAAAGTTGCATAATTTTCCTAATGTAAAACCATTAATTAGCAAATGAAACCCGAAACAAACAGAAATTAAAACAAATAACCGAATCAAATTCGACACGAGCAGAAACTAAGATTTGTAGGGCTGGAGCCCTCCATGCCTTCTGAAGACAAAAACATAATTTGCACTTTACTGAAAACAAAATACATTTTAATTGGTTTTAATTTTTTAACTTTAATAAATTTAAAATTATTTAGACTTTAAGGAATAAATATCACCTCCGCTAGAGCAGGCTAAAGGTTACAGTTTCTTTTGTTCAAAACCTGTTTAAAAAAAGAGGTTTAATTTTAGTGTTGTAATTTAAAGAAATCGAATTTTAAGAACTCATTATTAGGTTCAAACTATTAAACTTTGCTTTCTAAAATTGCAAGATATATTTAGAACGTCGCTATCTCGCTAGATCCAATAGCAAGCTACCTATTCATTATTTTCTTGAATAAATCCATTTAACTTCACAATATGTATTTATTTTACAATCAGATCCAGGTTCCATCAAATTTGAAGTGGCTTGAAATTTTACACACCAGAAGCAATGGACAAATCGGGATTCTAAAGACAGGGTTAATGGCTTTGTTTCTGGTAAACACTTTTTTCTACAGTTTCTTTTATTCAAATCCTGTTTAAAAAAGAGTTGCATTTTAAAGAAATCGAATTTTAAGAACTCATTATTAGATTCAAACTGCAATAATACCAGTGGCTTAAAAAATACGTTACAGACGTCAACCAACGAAATTGAAGCACACTTCTTACCACAGAACTATAGGAAAGTAATGTCTCTTTTTTTCTGTGGTTCAAGTGATTTGAAATTAGTTCGAAGGCTGGCCAATCAGAACACTGTCTCTAACTCGCTAAGATCTTTGGAATTCAAAATAATTTTACTCGTATTGATTTGTTTGAAAGTCTAAATAAAAATTGGCTAACAAATAAGCTGATACGACACGTTTTAGAACTGGCTGAATCTCGGTATTTAAAAGCTTTATTATCGATAAACCTGTACATAAACGGATCTTCATTCGAATTAGCAAGGTCCGATTTTATATAATAGGTTGTTCACCCCGATTTTTTCATTGATTGAAGTGTTTATAATACATTTGTAACTCTTCACACCTAGTCATTCCTTTTAGTATGCTTATCGAGCTACACTTCATTAAAATATTTTGGTATGGTATCTTAATGACAAATCTAGAAAGTGACCTTGGTTTGATATATGATTTGATCTCTGCTTGCAGTGCTTGTAAACAAACTAAGATACAAAATGACTTCAAGGCAGCAGAGAGCAGCGTTTAAGTACCAATCCTACAATTATCAAACAGTAAGGAGCGACCCGGCTCAATAGTAACCAAAACTCTAAAAATTGAATTTTGATATCAATATCTACATCAAAAGAATCGCATTTTAATGCTGATTTTAAATATATAAGTTTCATCAGGTTTAATTTTACCCATCAAAAGTTACGAGCCTGAGAAAATTTGCCTTATTAAAGAAAACAGAGGAAAACACCCCCTAAAAGTAGTAGGATCCTAACGAAAATGACACCATCAGATTCAGCGTATCAGAGAACCCTACTGTAGAAGTTTCAAGCTCCTATCAACAAAAATGTGGAATTTTGTATTTTTTGCCAGAAGACAAATCACGGGTGCGTGTTTATTTGTTTTTTTTTTTTTGTTTTTTTTTCTTTTTCCCAGGGGACATAGCTCTATTATCAAAAATGTTTCCAAGTCAAATACCACCGCATTTTCTTAGACACATACGAAGAAGTCTTATTATCTCTATTTTTAAGTGGGGGAGGGGGTAGTAATCGAAAAATTTCCAAATTTAAAAAAGCTACACACAAAAAAACAATAAAATTTTATTTCTGGAATAAGTCTTGAGGCCCGAAGCCTTCCCTTGTGCATATAATTGTATCTACAAATAGAATAGAGATTGTACGGGAAATAGTAGAATTAACATTACTTATCCTTGCTGACATCCTTGTCACGCTGACTGATTTCAGCGGTGATCAGTAATCGGGTACTTCTGTTTCTCAGAAGAATGTTCACTCTTTCCCTTCTTTTCGTAATTTTTCGAACCACGTATAATTCATGTAAGAACAATTGAGTTACCCTAAAGTTCGTCTGTTATAAAAACAACCCCTCCCCCCATCACTTTACCAATACAAAATTCAATACGACATAAGTTAAGGTAACACTCTAAAAAGTCGATTCTCAAACAGAAGCTTTACGTAAAACAGAAGTTAAACAAGAGACGTCTTTTATCAAACAGCTCGATATTATTATTACGTATATTAGGTGGTTCACCCCCTCGTCAATAACCCAATATTTACGCTAAAGTTCATATTTCTTATCAATCCTTTAAGAATGAGCCCTGAATCAAAAAAGCCGTTTAATTAGTATAAATAGCTCTTTTGAAAGTACTAAAGAACTTTAGCGTAAAGAGTGATGTATTGACAAGGGGACGAGCCCCTAATATACGTAATAATTTCGTTTTAATGTTTTATTTCAATTTTAATATACCTTCTTACTTTCAGTTGAAAAAACTTGTTTTTATATATTTAATTCTTGAACGTTTTTTAAATAATGTTGAAAAATAGGCGCACATGAAAAATTCCTCCACGGAAAGATCCTCCCACGTATCCCTCTCTCCCCAACCCCCAACAGAAAAAATCACCCCGAAAACGTCTGTATGCTTCCCAATAACCAATACTACATGAAACAATGGGCAAAGTTCACAATTTGCAGCCCTTCCCCCGGGGCTGTGGGGGATTAAGTTGTCTTCAAAGACAAAGTTATCAAATTTTTTGACTACATTGAACCAAATGGTCATCTCAAAATTTTGATTCGGTGACAGTGGGTAAAAAAACGAGCGTTGGAGGGGGCCTATTTGTCTTTTAATTTTTTGGCGACTTAAAAATGGCACTAAAACCTTTAATTTACGTTCTAATGAACCCTCTGGCAACATTTGAGGACCACTGGGTCGGTACGATCACCCCTGGGGGAAAAGAACAAATTAACACGTTTCCGTTTCTTCTGCAAAAAAAAAAAAAAATACAAATTCCACATTTTTGCAGATAGGATCTTGAAACCTCTACAGTGTGGTTCTCTGATACGGTGAATCTCATGTTGTGGTTTTCATCAAGGTTTTGTGACTTCCCCCCATTTTTGTTTCCCTCCATTTTTCTAAAAAGGCAAATTTTCTCAGGGTCGTAACTTTTGATGAGTAGGGCTAAACTTGATGGAACCTATATATTTAAAAGCAGCATAAAAATTTGGTTCTTTTGATGTATCTATTGGTATCAAAATTCGTTTTTTAGAGTTTCTGTTACTATTGAGCTGGGTCGCTCCTTACTTACAGTTTGTTACCACGAACTGTTTGATTCCAATTCAGACATAGACAAATTTTTACATTAGTATTAATGCATCAAAAGCCACCAGCTTCCGAAAGTCAAGTGATCTTAATAAAAATCACACGACCAGATTCAGTATATCAGAAAACCGTGCTGTATAGGTTTGAAGCTCTTATTGACAAAATACAGAATTTGTATTTTTTTTTTGCCCGAAGAATTCCACGGACACCTGTTTACTCGTATTTTTTTCTAGGGTGATTGTATTGAACCAACCACCCTAAAAGATCAGGAAATATTCCATTTGAATGGAAATCAAACGTAAGTGAACAAAAATAATGGAGAGCCACTAAACCCCTCTCATTCCCCCTTTTCTCCAAAGACATATGACCAAAATTTTCAAACAGCTCTGTAAGTTCAGCCAGAGTCGATCCCATCTCTAAATGGGAACCTGGAGAGATGTAGGGAAGGAAAACAGGAAGGTTGTGCGAAAGTACAGGAAGGCTGGCCCACAGATCCCGATTGCGCATTCTGGCTGAAGAGCCATGAAACAGAGAGCTACACCATTTGTAGGGACTGTTAAGTCCATTAATGTGTTCTTACCTTTTTTACTTTTACCATTTTATTCATTATAGTTTAAAGGTCAAATCCCTATGCCTTTGGGGGTGACATGACCGACCATAGTCCCCGTGGAAAAAGGTGTAAACTGTGCAATTTGCCCATTGATCATGCGTAGTATTTTTTACTGGGAAATATAAGTAGTTTTTTGGGGAAAAATTTTCTGCAGAGCATGATTTGAAAAAAAGTTAGAGGTAAAAAAAAGTTTGTTCAGTTGAAAGTAAGGAGCAACATTAAACTTAAAAAGAACATGAATTATTTCGTATATACAGGGAGTTGCCCTTTTTCCAACCTTCGTTTCTTCCACTTAATTTCAGCTTTTTGTCACAATCCTTTAAGAAAAATTACTCAAATATAAACATAGAATTAAACTAAACACAAAATAAAAAACACAAAATGTGTTATATTAAACAGTTTAAGTGTCACGAAAAGACGATTGATAAGTGTATTGATTTTTTGTTTGTTTTACTGTCATGTTTATTAGCTGTTAATATTATGTTTGTTTATTTACTGTTACAGAGGAGTTTTTCTTAGGAATTCAAGAAACAAAAAAAAAGAACATAACAAATTATAAAAAAAACCGGAAACTAAACATAAACTAAAATGACAAAAGACATTATGTTAAACAATTTCAATGTTACAGATGAGCAAGCGTAGATGTATTTTATTTGTTTGTTTTACTGTATTTTTTATTTGCTTTTAATATTATATATTTTTTTTTGGTAAAAAGGAGACTTCTAATGCATTCTAGATATGAAAAAAAGTATGACAAATTAAAAAAAAAATCATATAAACTTATACTAAAAGTAGAAGAATAAACTTAAACCTCTAATTAAATATAAACTAAAAAGCACAAATGATGTTATATTGAACAATATCAATGTTACGAAACTGGGCTGAAAAATGAGCAAGCGTTTTATTTTATTTTACTGCTATATTTATTTAATTTGCTTACTATTATTCTAGAGGAGATTTTTTACGTAGTTAAGATACAAAAAAACGATGCGATAAATTTTGGAAAATAAACTTTTAACATTCCTGAAAGTAAATAGGACACGAGAATATCGATGTAAACAATTAGGAGAGCTAACTTAATTTGGGAAATGGGGGGGGGGGATACAAATCTACATTTCATAAAAATATCTATGTTTTACAACGATGTATCATGACTTTTGAATTAACAGAATCCAAGTTTTATATTCTCATGGTTTCTTCCTGCTAATAAAAAAAAACCTCTTAGATTATACAAAAAAGAGAATAGGATGTAGGCCACCTTGAAAAAATAAATAAAAACAAAAAAATTGAAAACATAAAATCAACAGCAATTCAAAGCCGTGGGCGGAACTCAATTTTTCATATAATTAAGAACCTAGACAAGATTTTGCCATTACCAAAAATAAGTAATTTCATAATGTAACACTCAGTTTAAACATATCCTTGTTTTAATTCCTGAAAACTTTTAAAATTTATCGGAATGATTTAATTTCAAAGTGAAATAATTCATTTTTATATTCATGGGTGGTGAAGCTTTGTGTAAATATTAGCAATATCTAAGAAACGGCTGAGGCTACTGAGTTAAAGCTTTCAATTTATGTTTAAAGATGTTGAAGACAGATTCGACGGCAACCAGCACCCAATCATTGCCCTTTTATGTGCCCCTCTGATCAACATGTTCAAAGAGCCTCCCGGTCAACCACCCCTCCCATTACTCCTCTTTAGGTGCCCCTTCTGTCCAAACTAGTCAAAACATCTAATAGCTATGCCTTCAGGGATGTCCCGCCCCCTACAGTCCTAGGACGGGGATTGTCAATTATGCAATATCCTCCTTGTTTTCATGCAGAATTTATATGGAACTATTAAATATGTTGAGGGGTATTTCAAACTAAAGCAAAGGCACTATGTACATCCAGTTTATCACGAAGGATATTCTAAGGGCTGATGGTATTAAATTGTAATTTTCAGAATATATTGATTGGGATGTTTTAAAGTGGTTGGAGGGATTCCCCTTTACATGTCCTTTTTAGAAGATGTTCCTCCAAAAACATTTGATCAAAATTTTGAAATAGCTATCTTGTCAAAAATCCTCTAAAAGTCAAATACCTATGCCTATGGGGATGTCATAACCCCCACAACTTTTGATATGGCTGTCGAACATAATCGATACACACTATGTGCATGCTGGTTGTCAAAAGACTGTATCAGTAATATCTAAGGGATGAGGGTGGAAATTGAAATTTTCAGGTTATAATCAGGTTATAATGATGAGTGAAAGCGGGGCGACCAGCTCCCTACCCTTTTTAGATACCCCCTCCCCTCAGCACTGAGCGTTCTGAAAAAGTGATTTATTTTAAAATAGTCCAAAGATCTATTAAGTACGACTCCGGGGATGGATTGACTCCCACAACCCCTAGGGCAAGGATCGTAAATTATGCAATTTGCCCTTTTTTACATACAGGATTTGTCATTAAGAAAAGGGAGAATGTTTGATTCTTGGCGTGTTCGATAAAGCTAAGGATATTAACGTGAAACTTTTGCTAATGTTGAGGAGCATACTAAATTAAATCAAAAGATGCTATGTGGATTCATTTCATCAAAAAAGCGTATCTGCAATATATCCAGAATGGATGAGCATATTAAATTTGAACTTACAGAACATGGTGAGGGGTAAGTTGAAAGTGATTGGAGGGATACCAGCTCCTCTTCCGATCTCCTTTTACCTGATCTGCTCCCAAAGATCTCTCACCAAAATTTTGGAAAAGCCATCGTGTTTAAAATAGTGGAAAAATGAACTAATTATGACTCAGGGGATGAGATAGCCCCCAAGAACCCCAGGTTAACAGTTTTAAGCTATATAAGTAGCTTACTGTTTATATGAAAGGCTGGTTATCAAACAGTTCGTGGTAACGAACTGTAGTAAGGAGCGACCCGGCTCAATAGTAACCAAAACTCTAAAAATTTGAATTTTGATATCAATAGCTACATCAAAAAGAATCGCATTTTAATGCTGATTTTAAATATATAAGTTTCATCAAGTTTAGTCGTACCCATCAAAAGTTACGAGCCTGAGAAAATTTGCCTTATTTAAGAAAATAGGGAGAAACACCCCCTAAAAGTCGTAGGATCTTAACGAAAATGACACCATCAGATTCAGGATATCAGAAAACCCTACTATAGAAGTTTCAAGCTCCTATCTACAAAAATGGGGAATTTTGTATTTTTTGCCAGAAGACAAATCACGGGTGCGTGTTTATTTGTTTGTTTGTTTGTTTTTTTTTTTTTTTTTTTTTTTTTCCAGGGGTCATCGTATCGACCAAGTGGTCCTAGAATGTCGCAAGAGGGCTCATTCTAACGGAAATGAAAAGTTCTAGTGCCCTTTTTAAGTGACCAAAAAATTGGAGGGCATCTAGGCCCCCTCCCACGCTCATTTTTTTTCCAAAGTCAACGGATCAAATTTTTGAGATAGCCATTTTGTTCAACATAGTCGAAAACCATAATAACTATGTCTTTGGGGATGACTTACTCCCCCACAATCCCTGGGGGAGGGGCTGCAAGTTACAAACTTTGACCAGTGTTTACATATAGTAATGGTTATTGGGAAGTGTACAGACGTTTTCAGGGGGATTTTATTTTGTTTGGGGGTGGGGCTGAGGTGAGGGGGCTTTGTTGGAGGATCTTTCCTTGGAGGAATCTGTCATGGGGGAAGAAAAATTCAATGAAAAGGGCGCAGGGTTCTCTAGCATTTCTATAAGAAAACAATGAAAAATAAACATGAAAACGTTTTTTCAAATGAAAGGAAGAAGTAGCATTGAAACTTAAAACGAACAGACATAATTACGCATATGAGGGGTTCTAAAAATACTTTAGCATAAAGAGCGAGGTATTTAGGAGGAGATAAATACCTTGCTCTTTATGCTAAAGTATTTTCAACTATTATTCTACGGCCTTTCTGATTCAGGGGTCATTCTTAAAGAATTGGGACAAAACTTACGATTTAGTGTAAAGAGCGAGGTATTAACGAGGGTACAAACCCCCTCGTATACATAATAAAAATATAAGGTTATGAAAGTTTGTTACGTAAGTTAATTCTTAAGTTACGTGTATTTTTTACTAATAAAAAACGTTCATTAAAAATTAAAAGTTCTAGTTGCCTTTTTAAGTAACCGAAAAATTGGAGGGCAAATAGGCCTCCTTTTCCACCCCTTATTTCTCAAAATCATCTGATCAAAACTAAGAGAAAGCAATTTAGCCAAAAAAGAATTAATATACAAGTTTCATTTTAATAATTTATGTGCGGAGAGCCAAAACCAAACATGCATTAATTCAAAAACGTTCAGAAATTAAATAAAAAAAAACTAATTTTTTTAGCTGAAAGTAAGGAGCGACATTAAAACTTAAAACGAACAGAAATTACTCCGTATATGAAATGGGTTGTCCCCTCCGCAATCCCTCGCTCTTTACGCTGAAGTTTGACTCTTTGCCACAATTATACTTTTTAAAACAATTAAAAGCTTAAGCGTAAAGAGCGAGGGATTGCGGAGGGGACAACTCATTTCATATACGGAGTAATTTCTGTTCGTTTTAAGTTTTAATGTCGCTCCTTACTTTCAGCTAAAAAATTAGTTTTTTTTTATTGAATTAGGAAAAGAGGCCATGATTGATCCTAACTCTTCAAAAGTCTCTTTTAATATTCATATCGAGGACTTTTCGTTTTAGACCAGTTAGACCAAAGTAGACTGATCAATGTTACTGGGAAGTAGGTGTACATTTTTCAGGTGGGAGGGGGTAAAATCAAGGGATATTTTACACTGGGAGAATTTGCGTCTTATGTCTTACTTTTTCTTTGCGCGTCTGTCAATTTTACGCGTCTTTTAAGACGCGTAAAAAGGGTTTTAAGGTAAAACTTCTTGAAAATACTTAGGGGGATATCAAGGGAAATCAAAATGCCTTATAAGCAGAAGGGTTTTCAAAATGGCTCAACAATAACACCTAAGTTCCAGCTATGGGTGTTAGCCAGCATTTATCCCAGTGTAAGATTGCACTTATTTGTTTTTTTTGGTCTGTTCTTCTTTGTTCTGGTTTTGTTTGTATTTGTTAGAAGTTATTCGATTATTTTTTCCTTATATTTGTTTATTACTCCATCAGTGCTGTATTTTAAAATTTCTGATTGGCAATAAATTTACTCAATTAATTAAGTTTAATATTTAAGTGCATGTTAAGAGCAGGGCCTTATGCAACTTTTTTTTGGGGGGGTGTTACACAAATAAAACTTTAAAACAGGCATAAACAATTCGTTTAAATGTATTTTTTGTATTCCTAAGAGTCAGACAAAGAATCGGAGGGGGAAGGGAGACTTTTATTTTAGAGATATATTTAATAAATTTTATAATTAATTTTTTTATCCCCTTAATTAATAAAAAATTATTAATTTTTTATTTAGCGACATTAAAAATTAAAACGAACAGAAATTACTCCGTATATGAAATGGGTTGTCCCCTCCGCAATTCCTCGCTCTTCACGCTAAAGCTTTTAATTGTTTTAAAAAGTAGAATTTTGGCAAAGAGTAAACTTTAGCGTAAAAAGCGAGGGATTGCGGAGGGGACAAACCATTTCATATACGGAGTAATTTCTGTTCGTTTTAAGTTTTAATGTCGCTCCTTACTTTCAGCTAAAAAAATTAGTTTTTTTTATTTAATTTCTGAACGTTTTTGAATTAATGCATGTTTGGTTTTGGCTCTCCGCACATAAATTATCAAAATGAAATTTGTATATTAATTCTTTTTTTGGCTAAATGGCTTTCTCTTAGTTTTGATCAGACGATATTGAGAAATAAGAGGTGGAGAAGGAGGCCTAGTTGCCCTCCAATTTTTCGGTTACTTAAAAAGGCAACTAGAACTTTTAATTTTTAACGAACGTTTTTATTAGTAAAAAATACACGTAACTTAAGAATTCACTTACGTAACAAATTTTCATAGTCTTATATTTTTATTATGTATACGAGCGGGTTTGTACCCTCGTTAATACCTCGCTCTTTACACTCAATCGTAAGTTTTGTCCCAAGTCTTTAAGACTGACCGCTGAATCAGAAAGGCCGTAGAATAAATAGTTGAAATTACTAAAAATACTTTAGCATAGAGAGCGAGGTATTTATCTCCTCCTAAATACCTCGCTCTTTATGCTAAAGTATTTTTAGAACCCCTCATATGCGTAATAATCTCTGTTCGTTTTAAGTTTCAACGCTACTCCTTCCTTTCATTTGAAAAAACGTTTTCATGTTTATTTTTCATTGTTTTCTTATAGTAATGCTAGAAAATCCTACGCCCTTTTCATTGAATTTTTCTTCTCCCATGACCGATTCCTCCAAGGAAAGATCCTCCAACATAGCCTCCCACCGCCAAACAAAATAAAATCCCCCTGAAAACGTCTCTACACTTCCCAATAACCATTACTATATGTAAACACTGGTCAAAGTTTGTAACTTGCAGCCCCTCCCCCAGGGATTGTGGGGGAGTAAGTAATCCCAAAAGGCATAGTTATTATGGTTTTCGACTATGCCGAACAAAATGAATGTCTCAAAATTTTGATCCGTTGACTTTGGAAAAAAATGAGCGTGGGAGGGGGCCTAGATGCCCTCCAATTTTTTTGGTCACTTAAAAAGGGCACTAGAACTTTTCATTCCCGTTAGAATGAGTCCTCTTGCGACATTCTAGGACTACTTGGTCGATACGATGACCCCTGCAAAAAACAAACAAACAAATAAACACGCACCCGTGATTTGTCTTCTGGCAAAAAATACAATATTCCACATTTTTGTAGATAGGAGCCTGAAACTTCAACAGTAGAGTTCTCTGATACGCTGAATTTGATGGTGTCATTTTCGTTAAGATTGTACGACTTTTAGGGGGTGTTTCCCCCTATTTCCTTAAATAATGCAAATTTTCTCAGGCTCGTAACTTTTGATGGGTAAGACTAAACTTAATGAGACTCATATATTTAAAATCAGAATTAAAATGCGATTCTTTTGATGTAGCTATTGATATCAAAATTCAATTTTTAGAGTTTTGGTTACTATTGAGCCGGGTCGCTCCTTACTACAGTTCGTTACCACGAACTGTTTGATAACTACCTGTAACTAAGTTATAAATTAGGTTCAAGAAAATCCTGTCATTGAATCTAAATCATTTTACGAAAAAAGAAAGGAAAAAATACAAGAAGATACCTGAAAAGAAGCAGTAACAGCTAGAACCATTTGATAAGCTATGGTCCATGTGCTTGGTCCAGTGCTATTGTTCTTTGGTGACAGAAGATCATCAGTATCCGTAGCATCTTCGTGATGAAACGGGACAAGCATATAATGAAGACCAAGAAGGGGTATTAATATGAAAGTTGCTCGAACAGCTTTTTTATAGCCACAAGGACATTTCGGCTCCTTGAGTTGGATACGATGTCTCTTTGATTGGTGCATACTTTGGGGACTTTTGGTAGAATTATTTGCCGCTGTGCAATGACCACCTTCAAAAGATGAATGCATTATTTGGAGTTCGAAAAATAGTTGGTGCAATTTTTTGTAACGAAAAAATTGTCATCTTTCAATGTTACCACCCTAGTTAAGCGAAATTTGAGATTTGACAGTCAACGTACTAGAAATGACTTGGTAAGTAACGACGTGTCTCCCATGTATTATTAATTTGATTTTTTCAACATCTGATATTTTGTTTGGCTCATTATATTAGAAACTGATAGTCTTAATGTTGTTTGCGAGGGCCAAAAATATTTGGAAGCAATCTCCATGTCTTTTTCTCCAGGTTAACCAAATGGCATAGGATGAAAATTTCCAAATGAAAATTTCATTTCCAAACGGTTCAAAAGTCTGATTATTTATTTTACATGGATAAAATGACCTACACAGCCCTACAGACAATGGTTCTAAATTTTTCAAGTAGCCTATTGTTGACAGATAGGTTTTATAATAGAAAAAGCAATCCCGTAGGATCATGGCTTTCATATCGAATTTAACCCTTCAAGGGGGGCCTTAAATTTTATTTTCGAGGTACGCCTGCGGGCGAAAAATGGGCAAAATGTAGTTTTTCTCCAAAATACTAAGTAATAAACTTTACCAAAACAATCCCAAAAGATTGTAATTGTTTGAAGTGGACGTTGAGAGCAGATGAATTCCTTAATGATTAAATGAATTAATGACTTTCATCTACCTACCCTCCCCTCCCCCTAAAAGAAAAAGATTAAGTGGGCTCTTCGAATCAAATCAAAGGTAGCCAAAGGTAGAACCAAAGGTAGGATATTGGGAGTGGGCTCTCTCAGACAGAAATTGCGAGTTCTGGTTCCCTTCTTTCGAGTTGAAAGCAATTAGAGGATATCAATGCTCCTTCCTTTCTCCTTAGGCATGATCGTGGCAAAACGTCATTTGGGGTTGAAAGTCAAATAGTAATTAAGGATTAAAATACCTATAACTATGTTTCCAAGGCAAACTCCCTGAAAGACCATAAATATCGGGCTAAAAGAGAACAGAGATTACTTAATGAAGTTTTTCTTTACAAATTAAAGCAATGGTCAAACGAAAATAAGTTTTCGTGAATAAGAGGGGGGCTGCTGCCTCCCTTAGCCCTAACTGTTCATGCTAAAAGTTTTCTGCTTCACCAATGCTTCAAGACAGTATACTCTAATGTAAAAGCTCTAATGCGTAATGTAATGTGTTAAAGCGTATTAAAATATGGGTATACTTTGTTAAACGTGTTATGTGTGTTAAAATGTGTTATAACACATGTTCTAGTATGTTAAAATGTGTTTTTATGTTCACTATGTCTCAAGAATGGAAGGGGTTATTAATTTCCATCAAATTTATACTGAATCCATTCGTATTATCAAATTTTTCGGTTAAAACGTAGTGAAATACAATAAATAAACACTTGCAACCGAATCGTACCAACAGTGTAGAATATTGGAAGAGGGATCTCCCAGACCGAAATTGAGAGTTCTGGTTCCCTTCTTTCGAATTGAAATACAAGAAATAAACCTTACAATCGTCAAACGTCTATAATTTTTGTACCCCAAGGACTTTCAGTTAACATTAGTTAAAGTTAATCGCAAAGATGAGGGGGCGGGGCTAAGCAGCAACCTCCTTTGTATGCTTGATAATATTGTCTCATTTTTAGTTTTAATGCTACTCTTTCCTTTCTTTTCCAACAAAATGTTTTTATTTTATTTGCGTGCAAAGCCTATATAGCCAAGTAAGAAAAAAAAAGTTCAACCAGTCATTACATTTAGATAAACTAAGTTTTTGAAATGACAGTAAGAAGTGATATTACAAATTAAGACTAACAGAAATATTCTTTTCTTTGGGGGGGATGGACCTTCCTTAATTGGTAGATAAATAATTTCTTAGACCACACTGCTTTTCCATTTACGAAAAAAAAATAATTGAAGAAAAAAGAGCGGGGGAGGAAGCCTAGTTGCCCTCCAATTTTTTGGTTAATAAAAAAGGCAACTAGAACTTTTAATTTTTTATGAATCTTTTTATTAGTAAAAGATATACGTAACTTATAAACTAGATTAAGTAAAGAATTTTTTATTCTCATGTTTGTATTACACATATGAGAGGGTTCGCCCCCTCGTCAGTACCTCTCTCTTTACACTAAATCTTAAATTTTGGCCCAATTCATTAAGAATGACCCCTGAATCACAAAAGCCGTAGAATAAATAGTTGAAATTACTATAAATACTTTAGCGTAAAGAGCGAGGTATTAGGAGGAGGTGAGCCCCTCTTATGGGTAATAATTTCTGTTCGTTTTAAATTTTAATGCTGCTCCTTACTTTCAGCTGAAAAAACTTTTTCATATTTATTTTTTAATTTTTTTTTTAAATAATGCTAGTAAATCCTGCGCTCCCTTCATGGAAATTTTCTTCCTCCATGACAAATTCTCGATGGAAAGTTCCCCCAGAATATCCCCCTCTTTTCAACCCCTCCCCCAACCAAAAAATCCTCCTGAAAACACCTGTAAACTTCCCAATAACCATTACTATATGTAAGCACTGGTCAAGGTTTGTAACTTGTAGCCCCTCCCACGGGGACTGTGGGGGAGTAAGTCGTCCCCAAAGACATAGTTATAAGGTTTTTCGACTACGCTGAATAAAATGGATATCTCAGAATTTTGATCCGTTGACCTTGGGAAAATAATTAGCGTGGGAGGGGGCCTAGGTGCCCTCCAATTTTTTGGTCACTTAAAAAGGGCACTTGAACTTTTCATTTCCATTAGAATGAGCCCTCTCGCAAAATTCTAGGACAACTGGGTCGATACGATCACCCCAGGGAAAAAGAAAAAAAAAAAAAAAAAACAAACAAATAAACACGCATCCGTGATCTGCCTTCTGGCAAAAAATGCAAAATTCCACATTTTTGTAGATAGGAGCTCAAAATTTCTACAGTAGGGTTCTCTGATACGCTGAATTTGATGGTGTGATCTTCGTTAAGATTCTATGACTTTTAGGGGGTGTTTCCCCCTATTTTCTAAAATAACGCAAATTTTCTCAGGCTCGTAACTTTTGGTGCGTAAGACTAAACTTGATGAAACTTATATATTTAAAATCAGCATTAAAATGCAATTCTTTTGATGTAGCTATTGGTATCAAAATCTATTGAGCCGGGTCGCTCCTTACTACAGTTCGTTACCACAAACTGTTTGACAAGTTACAAAAAAACAAATCGACACTATCATAGGAATGCTAATTATATCAAGTTGAGTAGTTATACTACTGCTGTGACTACTATCATAGCTGTGCCTAAGGGTATGAATGTGAATTTTTCAGAGAATATTTCTGAAAATTTCCGTTGTACGGATGACAACCTGCCATCCGTATGCAGGTTGTCACAAGGGCATATCTGCAATATCTGAGGAACAGTTTGTTATGTGAACTTAAAACTTACAACTCTTGTTATGGGGGATGTTGAACTAACCAAAAGACAATATTTGCACCATACTGCGCTTCTACAGTATATGCTTCTACTCCTGCAACTATTATTAATATTGCTACTACTACTACAGATATTAAAGCTAAGACTACTACTACTAACTCTACTCTTACTGCTACTGCTATAACTACTGGTGGTACTGAAAAAATTTGAAACACACCATGCCCAAATAGGTTGTCATGAGGACGTATCAGTAATGCTTCAGGACCGGTTTATGGTGTTAAGTTAAAAATTTCATCGTGCATTGAAGGTTATGTTGAAAAAAAGGTACTATGTGCATACAACTACTAATGAGCTAATTTGGTTGGAAATTCAAAGTTCTAGTACCCTTTTTATGAGTCAGAATTGATTGGAGGACAATCAGCCATCCTCTTTAGCTCATGATTTTCAAAACACTTCCAATCAAAATTTAAGATAGCTATTTCTTTCAGCATAGCTGAACGGTCTTTTAACTTTATCTCTAGGGCAATTGCATAGGTCCACCCCCACAGTTATGCATTTTGCCCATCATATTCAAAAACTAAATGTTGCCTTAACATTAAATCAAAATGCACTGTGTTAATGATAATTGCAATAAGGCATCTCAGCAGTATCCGAAGAAAGACTGGGGGTATTACGTTCAAACACTCGGGGCTACTTCTATTACTGCTTCTGTTCTTAAAATTTAACCAAATCAAAAGAGTGTAAGTGTATCCAAGCTGTCAACGAGTATTGATAGATTATTTTGCAAATGGTACCAAGTTTTCTTTTTCAGGTGAACTAGAGGAGGTGTGAAACTAAATTAAATACTACTATTTGTGTCCAGGTTATTAAAAGAGTGTGTATTGTTAAAAATCGTTGAAAAATTTTCTCCAGCATACAAATAGCAGGCTAAATTATAAATTGTTAAACAAAAACCGAAAAGATAAATTTTTCTACGAAATAAGTTTTTCAAAGAAAATTAAGGAGCTGCATTAAACCATAAAAATATAATCAAATAATCTACCAAGCTTAAAACTACCGCAAATCAGCATCGATAAATAAATAAAATAAAAAACGAACAGAAATTACAATAAATAACAGACTCAAACTCAAAAAGGACCAGAAATTAACACGAGTAGGGCTCAAAACCATTATACCTTCCCAAGGCCAGAACATAATTTACACTTTACTGAAAAATTGAATATTTTTTTGAGCTTGTAGTTTTTCAAACGTAGTTATAATTAATTGTTATTTTCTGACTGATTGCCATGATTATATTTCTTTTGATGCGTTTACTCAATGCTGTTTTAATCTTTGTCGTTTTGTCTCTAGTTTATAGCCGAAATTGCATACTTATATTTTAGGTGATTTTAACTGTGATCCAAACATAGCGAATGAACGGGGTACAATTTTATCATCTTGTCTTCCTAATTTTTCTATTTTACCGAAGTTCCAGGATTTTACTTATATTCATTGGAGTGGTAGTACAACTAATATTGATCATGTTTTTTCTTCTAACCCAAGTGATCCTTTGCCTGTGGCCGTTAGTGACCACATCCGCTTCAGTTCATTTTACCCCCTTTGCCTTCTCATCCTTCCCCAGTTCGTATTTCAGGTAATAAGCTTCCTAAACTTTTTGATCGGGGTTGATTGGAATCCAAATTTTAAACCGCTTTACCAAGAAAGAGTTGGGACTTTAATTGATAAAGTTTTATTCCTGATAGCTTAAATGCAATGGACAGTAATCCATCTTTGACTATTAATTGTCTTTATTTTTTATTTTGAATTAATCCATTGCTTAAAGTATGGTGCTGCGGCAGTTTTTCCTACTAATAGGATAAGATTGGGTGCGCAGAAACCTTTTTGGAGCCTCAATCCTTTTTTGGTAAATTCTAATAAGGCGGCAAAACAAGGGTATTAGGAATGGCGGGCGCTTGGTAAACCTAGAGACTCGCATCCAGCTTTTTCGCTAATGAAAAAGAGAAAGGCCGAATTTCAAGCGGAGCTCGACCGTCATAATAACTTGATCATGGAAGAAGCTTCTCCAAACATTGATAACGACAAGGACAAGAATCTCCTTTAGAAAGTTCTCCGAGGCAATAGGCGGACTAACATGCCTGCTACTAATTCCACACCATCGCTAAAAGAGCGGGAAAATTATTTTTCTAAGTTGTCTGACTTCACACGATTCTAGCAGTGTTGTGTTGCAATTAGATGAAAGGTTGAAGAATTTTTCAACTGATTACAGGATATCTGAGGATATGTTATGTAAAGCAATCAAAACGTTAAAGGCGCAGTCGGCTAAGAATCATGATGGCGTATGTGCTAATCACCTTAAACTTCTTCCTTCTTCTTTTCTTATTACTCTACTGGCAGTTTTCAACCTTTTACTTATTACTGGTTTAGTACCATCGTCATTCTATATTGGCATTGTTACGCCTATTCCTAAGAGTGGGAAGATAGACTTGTCATCTTGTAGTTCCTGGAGGCCAATTACTAGGGGTTCTATGATTTGGAAAGTGTTTGAGTTGTGTTTGAAGGATCTTCTTGAAATTCTCGACGTTGATTCTAATCAAGTTGGTTTCAGGAGAGGTTTGGGATGTGACCACGCCCATGCATCTTTCAGCAAAGTTATTGAAGAAGCGAGAATCTCTGGTCAACCGCTATACGCCCTCTTGGTTGATATCAAAGGGGCCTTTGATAACATTTCTCATGTATCTGCACTGCTCCCTTTAATCCATGCTGGATTGCCCCTAGCTGTCATTCGAGTCTTCGCTCTTGGTATTCTGGATTAAAGATCCGTATTTGTCCGAGTTCGTCTTCATGTCAGTCCAAATTAATTCAAGTGGGTAGAGGAATTAGACAAGGAGGAATTATTTCTCCTTATATAATCAATTCATGTTTAACTACTGCCCTTAATTCTCTTTCCTGCTCTTTTGTTTCATTATCTCGAAATCTGACTTACATTGCATATGCTGATGACATTATCCTTCTAAGCCAGTCCAAGTCTAGTCTTGTTTCTAATTTTCATATTTTAATTAATTGTTTAAAAGGTTTGGGCCTTTCTATCAGTTTTGAAAAATGTCAATTTTTTGTTGTAAATTGTTTAGAGGATAATGTCAGGGTGACTCTCGATTGCGGCAATGGTGTTATTTTCCAGTCGTCACCAATAGTCACTTATTTGGGATTACCTTATGCTGCTTCGAAAAGAGATTTTAAACCTGTCCTGGTTTAGCATGTTCAGATAAAACTACGCAAGGCATTTGGTCTTTCAATTTGTTTTCGGGGTCTTTATCGTCGGGACGTCCTTGGTCGTATGTATAGCGCTGTTGCTCTGCTTCACGTATTGTTCCCGTCCCTCCTCTTCCGTTAAAGTTTCTTATTTTAAATTTTGCAAATTTTTCTTGGTTTCCCCCTTTCTTTTAGTAACACTGAGATCGTTTTAAAGCTTAAAGTAAAGGATCCTGTATTCTGTATAAAGAAAAAATATAAAGCATTTGAAGACAAGGTAAAAATTATTCTTTTAGGCCACAATTTATTTCCGTTTTTTAGTAACAGTTCTGGCTCTTGATGATTTACAGGCTAAATTATTTAGCCAGTGTTTTTGTATCATTTTTTTCTCTTTTTAAGTGTCTGACCAATATTTGATTTTTTTTTATTGTAAGCGATATCATTTGTCTTTTCTTTATATTTATATTGTAGTCTACTCCTCAATTTTTGAGGGAAATAAAGAAAATAAATAAATAAAAAAAAAATAAATTATTATTAGCATTTTAGTTAATAAATATCAGTATATGTATATTAAACTGATAATGAATATTCATTTGTATTTTTTTCACTGAAGTGCAAATTATGTTCTTGCCTTGGAAAGGCTTAGGGGCTTTGAGCCCTACTCATGTTAATTTCCGGTCGTTTTGGCTTTGAATCGGTTATTTATTGTAATTTTTGTTCGTTTTGGGTTTCATTTATTTACCGATGCTGACTTGTGGTAGTTTTTTGTTTGGTAGAGTATTTGATTTTATTTTTGCTCATTTTTGTTTAATTGAGTTCTTTACTTTTCTTTGAAAAACTTATTTTGTGGAAAAGTTGTTTTTTTAATTAATAGAAGTAAAGACTAGAAAAATTAGCATAAAAAGCTGAATTACATAAAAAGATTGGATTATGTAAGTTTCATCTTTATCGCGGTTGTAGTGTTCGCTGAAATTTTTTATACAAGCTGGGTTGCAGTAGTAGCTAGCAATCTAGTAAGAGACGATCACGTCATACTAGGAAATAAAATAGCCGATAACTCCTATGAATAGTGACAGATCAAAACAAGAAGTACACTATCAGAACCGCCTTATCCGAAACCTCTTTATAGGAAACTTACCGTCCCTTGGCTTGAATGACGAGGAAATCCATTTGCTTGAAAAATAAGAAAAGTTGCTCGAAGCACGATTTCCTGCATTGAATACATTTTTTTAATTTTTTTTGGTGCTGCTAGTGGGGCAATGGAAAATTGTAGAGAGCTGTTTAATTCTTGAGAAGTTTATCTCTTGAGGCATAGGGCGACACCCCTTCCCCCCTAAACAATCACCCACCGGCCTTCTCTGTAATAGTTGATAGGAAATTTTACATTACTATGCATAATCAATTAAAAGGTATTTTTTCAGCTAAAAGTAAGGAGCAACTGAAATTAAAAAATAAAATGAACGAAAATTTTTCCTTATATGAGGGGGGCTGGCTCTTCATCAACCCTTGCTGTTTAATCTGGTATCTTATAGTTCTTTAAAAATATTTTTCGTTCAAACTATACGGTCCTTGTATTTGAGCAGTTTTTCTGAAAGTATTATCATAAAAACTTGTATTATCAATTAAAAAAGGGTTATGAAAAAGTATGAAAAGTATATGAAAAAGTATTATCACAAGAGCGAGGGTGGAAGAAAAGATAGCCTCATACACCCTCATATGCGGAATATTTTCTGTTCGTTCTAAATTATTTAACGAAGAGAACTTATTTATATGTCTGATCGTTTTCAAATCATACCTGGAAATCCATAAAGGAAAATCCCCCTCAGTAATTCCTCACTCCATGGAAAATTTTCCCAGTGGATAATAAACCCCCCTTCTTGCAGAAAATTTGCATCTAAAACTCCTTATGTTCCCAAAGATAAATACTATATGTGAACAAAGGGCAAACTGTGTAACTTAAATACCTTTCCCCATGGGCTAAGGGGGTCTAATCATCCCCATGAGCACAGTTAATGGACGTTTCAACTATGTTGAATCAAATGGCTGTCTCAAGATTTTGATCAGATGTATTAGAGGAAAAAGGGGTATAGGGGGAGGGGCTAGTTGTTCTCCAATCTTTTTGGTCAATTCAAAATAGCCCTATGTCTTTTAATTTTAGTTTTAACAAGCGCTCTCCCGAACATCTAGGACCATTATTTGGATACAATCTCCCTTCTAAAAAAAAAGAATTAGCACGCATCGGTGATCATTTTTCTGGCAGAAAAATCCACATTTTTGTAGATAGGAGTTTCAAACATCTACAGCTTTCTTATATAATGTGCTGAATCTGATGGCGTGACATTTGTTAAACATCACTTGACTTTTGGGGGGCGTCCTTCCTTTTCTAGGAAATCAGGCAAATTTTCTCAGGCTTTTGGTTTTTGATGGTTAAAATTAAACTTAGTAAAGTATTTATGTTTCGAATTAGCATAAAAAGCCTGCTCCTTTGAGGTATCTATTGTTAACAATTCCGTTTCTTAGAGTTTTGGTTACTATTAGGGCAAATCGCTCCTTACTTATAGTTCATTACCAAGAACTATCTTATTTTATTAAGCAAAAAGCAAATCAAGTTGGTTAAATGAAGGTTTAAAATACGTTTCTATATTTACTGCTTATTCTATATGGACTACTTGACTTTTTAGGAACGAATGAGCAACCATATTTCATTATTGTCTCTGAAACTGGAAAGCTAAATATATGGTTTAAGAAAAAATCAAATTGACAAGCTAACTTAGGATATTCATTTGAGAGGAACTTACCCATTCATAGGTCAAAATTATGGTTAAGTCCCATAAATCATTTGGCTATTTAAAAGGGACTAGAAATTTAATTTTAATTTGAACGAGCCGTCTCTCAGTTTTCTACGGCAATTAATTGCCGTATTAATTGCCATGGCACAAAAAACACAACTTTTTGATCTTCCTTGGTTGTGCTCTCCCCTTTTTTGAAAACAAGGCAAATTTTGTCAGGCTCGTAAGATTTGATGGGTAACTTTAAATTTGATGAATTTCTTTTATTTGGAATCATTGTAAAAAACCAATTCTTTAATGCATATATTTCTTTTTTATCAGAACTTTTATAGAATTTTCATCTTTATAGAATCTTTATAGAACTTTATAGAATCTTTATTAGAACTTTATAGAACTTTATTAGAATCTTTATAGAATCTTTATAGAATCTTTATAGAACTTTTATAGAATCTTTTATAGAATTTTCAGTTACTATTTTTCCAGGTTGCTGCTTATCTATACTTCGTCACCACAAAGTGCATGAAAGATCATTCAAAAGTCATGGAAGGTTTCCCTTTCCCTCTTTGATATGATGGAATTTATAAGAAATGTTTTCAAACTAATTTTTTGTTTCTATTGAAAAAAAGACTCATTACACGTATACTTTTGAGCTTTCGGGGGACACGACCACAACGCTTTTTTCACAAAAGATACCTTTTCTGTTGTTAAAAAACCTATTTATTCTAGAGATCCCCTTAATATCCTTATAGATGTAATTTATGCGCAATTTACGATGTAAAAACAACTCATCCTTGGGGCTTTGCAACTTTGGAAATTGCACTTCTTAGAAATAACTATTTTGAAAGTGTTTTCTTGGGATTCGATGCCGTGAGGCTAATAGCGATGGAAAATTGATTCTGGGAATAAAGGGAACAACTATTAGTTTAACACTAGAATCATTGTTGCAAAGGAGGAGCACTTACAAAAAGTGTTAGATTGTTGTTTCATAATAATAAAAGTTCTTTCTCTTGGGAGTATATCTGTTATCGACAGCGGTTACGCATAAGGTGCATTGTTAATCTTCACGAATGTTACAGAAGACAGACTGAAAAGTGTGTTTTATTTTGTTCATTTTATTGTTACGACCACAAACTGTTGAGGTAATGTTTGTTTATTTCCTACCACAGGAGATTTATTTAGGCATTCAATATTTGATAAAAGTGAATCTAACCAAATTGTAAAAACTAAACATAAATTTAAAATAAACATAAACTAAAAAAGAAGAAAAGTGCACATAAACAACGTGAATGTTGCATAGGAGCCACTGAATAATGTGTTATTTGTTTATTTTACTGTCTTTTTGTTTATTGCAGTTATTATGTTTGTCAACTTACTGCTATAAAGGAGAATTTTTAAGGCATCAAACAGTTCGTGGTAACGAACTGTAGTAAGGAGTGATCCGAAATCAAACAGTTCGTGGTAACGAACTGTAGTAAGGAGCGGCCCGGCTCAATAGAAACCAAAACTCTAAAAAATGGAATTTTGATACCAATAGCTACATCAAAAGAATTGCATTTTAATGCTGATTTCAAATATATAAATTTCATCAAGTTTAGTCTTACGCATCAAAAGTTACGAGCCTGAGAAAATTTGCGTTATTTTAGAAAATAGGGGGAAACACCCCCTAAAAGTCATAGAATCTTAACGAAAATTACACAATCAGATTCAACGTATCAGAGAACCCTACTGTAGAAGTTTCAAGCTCCTATCTACAAAAATGTGGAATTTTGTATTTTTTGCCAGAAGCCAGATCACGGATGCATGTTTATTTGTTTGTTTTTTTTTGTTTTTTTTTCCCAGGGGTGATCGTATCGACCCAGTTGTCCTAGAATGTTGCGAGAGGGCTCATTCTAACGGAAATGAAAAGTTCTAGTGCCCTGTTTAAGTGAACAAAAAAATTGGAGGGCACCTAGGCCCCCTCCCACGCTAATTATTTTCCCAAAGTCAACGGATCAAAATTCTGAGATAGCCATTTTATTCAGCGTAGTCGAAAAACCTTATAACTATGTCTTTGGAGACGACTTAGTCCTCCAAAGTCCCCGTGGGAGGGGCTACAAATTACAAACTTTGACCAGTGCTTACGTATAGTAATGGTTATTGGGAAGTGTACAGGCGTTTTCAGGAGGATTTTTTGGTTGGATGGAGGGGTTGAGAAGAGGGGATATATTGGGGGAACTTTCCATCGATGAATTTGTCATGGGGGAAGAAAATTTTCATGGGAGGAGCGCAGGATTTACTAGCATTATTTTTAAAAAAAAAACAATGAAAAAATAAATATGAAAAAGTTTTTTCAGCTGGAAGTAAGGAGCAGCATTAAAACTTAAAACGCACAGAAATTATTAACCATATGAGGGCCTCACCTTCTCCTAATACCTCGCTCTTTACGCTAAAGTATTTTTAGTAATATCAACTATTTATTCTACGGCTTTTGTGATTCAGGGGTCATTCTTAATGAATTGGGACAAAATTTAAGATTTGGTGTAAAGAGAGAGGTACTGACGAGGGGGCGAACTCTCTCATATGTGTAATAAAAACATGAGAATAAAAAATTCTTTACGTAAGCTAATTTAGAAGTTACGTATATCTTTTACTAATAAAAAGATTCGTAAAAAATTAAATATTCTAGTTGCCTTTTTAATTAACCAAAAAATTGGAGGGCAACTAGGTTTCCTCCCCGCTCTTTTTTTCTCAAAATCATTCGATCAAAATTATGAGAAAGCCATTTAGCCAAAAAAATAAATATGCAAATTCCTCTGCGGAGAGCCAAAATCAAAACATGTATTGATTCAAAAACGTTCAGAAATTAAATAAAAAAAACAAGTTTTTTCAACTGAAAGTAAGGAGTGACATTAAAACTTAAAACGGACAGAAATTACTTCGTATATGAAAGGGGCTGCTTCCTCATCAACGCCCCGCTCTTTACGCTAAAGTTTTTTACTGTTTTAAAAAGAAGAGCTGAGAGAAAGAGTCAAAACTTTAGCGTAAAGAGCGGGGGGTTGATGAGGAAGCAGCCCCTTTCATATACGAAGTAATTTCTGTTCGTTTTAAGTTTTAATGTCGCTCCTTACTTTCAGTTGAAAAAACATGTTTTTTTTTATTTAATTGTAGCAAAAAACCCGGCTCAATAGTAACCAAAACTCTAAAAAATGGAATTTTTGATACCAATAGCTACATCAAAAAAATCGCACTTTAATGCTGATTTTAAATATATAAGTTTCATCAAGTTTAATCTTACCCATCAAAAGTTACGAGCCTGAGAAAATTTGCCTTATTTTTAGAAAACAGGGAGAAACACCCCCTAAAAGTCATAGAAGCTTAAACCATACCATCAGATTCAGCGTATCAGAGAACCCTATTGTGGAAGTTTCAAGCTCCTATCTACAAAAATGTGGAATTTATATTTTTTTGCAAGAAGGCAGATCACGGATGCGTTTTTATTTTTTTGTTCGTTTTTTTTCCCCCAGGGGTGATTTTGTTTTGTTTTTTTCTTCCCCAGGGGAAATCGTAGCGACCCAGTGGTCCTAGAATCTTGCGAGAGGGCTCATTCCAACGGAAATGAAAAGTTCTAGTGCCCTTTTTAAGTGACCAAAAAAGTGGAGGGCACCTAGGCCCCCTCCCACGATAATTATTTTCCCAAAGTCAACGGATCAAAATTCTGAGATCGCCATTTTAATCAATGTAGTCGAAAAATCTTATAACTGTGTCTTTGGGGACGACTTACTCCCCCAGATTCCCCGTGGGAGGGGCAACAAGTTACAAACTTTGACCAGTGCTTACATATAGTAATGGTTATTGGGAAGTGTACAGACGTTTTCAGGGGGATATTTGTGGTTAGAGGAGGGGTTAAGAAGAGGGGAATATGTTGGGGTAACTTTCCATTGAGGAGCTTGTCATGAGGGAAGAAAATTTCCATAAAGAGAGCGCAGGATTTTCTAGCATTATTTAAAAAAAAACAATAAAAAATAAATATGAAAAAGTTTTTTTCAGCTGGAAGTAAGGAGCAGCATTAAAACTTAAAACGAACAGAAATTATTACCCATATGAGGGCCTCACCTCCTCCTAATACCTCGCTCTTTACGCAAAAGTATTTTTAGTAATTTCAACTATCTATTCTACGGCTTTTGTGATTCAGGGGTCATTCTTAATGAATTGGGACAAAATTTAAGCTTTAGTGTAAAGAGCAATGTACTGACGAGGGGGTGAACCCCTCATATATGTAATAAAAACATGAGAATACAAAAGTTCGTTACGTAAGCTAATTTATGAGTTACATATATTTTTTACTAATAAAAACATTCGTAAAAAATTAAAAGTTCTAGTTGACTTTTTAAGTAACCAAAAAGTTGGAGGGCAACTAGGCTTCCTCCCCCGCTCTTTTTCTCAAAATCATTCGATCAAAACTATGAGAAAGCCATTTATCCAAAAAAATAAATATGCAAATTTCGTTTTAATTATTCCTTTGGCGGAGAGCCAAAATCAAAACATGCATTGATTCAAAACCGTTCAGAAATTAAACAAAAAAAGAAGAAGAAAAAAAGACATTAAAACTTAAAACGAACAGAAATTACTTCGTATATGAAAGGGGCTGCTTCCTCATCAACACCCCACTCTTTACACTAAAGTTTTTTTACTGTTTTAAAAAGAAGAATTGAGAGAAAGAGTCAAACTTTAGCGTAAAGAGCGGGGCGTTGATGAGGAAGCAGCCCCTTTCATATACGAAATAATTTCTGTTCGTTTTGAGTTTTAATGTCGTTCCTTACTTTCAGTTAAAAAAACTTATTTAATTCAAATTAAGTTTTTTTATTTAATTCAAGATAAGAAATAAGTAAAATATAGCGAATTAAAATAAAAAGATCTACAAGCATAAAATTAAACTAAAGACACGCTAAAGACCACAAAAGTCATTATGTTAAACAACATAAATATTTAACATAAATGTTAAATAGTAAAGTAATGTGCTGATTGTTGACTGCGGTAAAAATATAAGGAACACTTTGGACGTGATTAAGGAAGTTGCTCGGCCGTCGATGAAACCTGAAAGTCTCTCTAAATCTCTCATGGTAGACGGTCAACTGATCACACAAAAAGGCCATGCACGACATCAGACGAACAAATTCTTTGCGGAGATCAACCAGTCATTTAAACTTGGATAATTTCCCTAACGTATTAAATTGGCACGTGAGATAGCTCTTTCTAAAGGAGGTGATCGTAAGGATCCTGGGAACTAAAGGCTGATCTCCCTTTTGTCAGTGTTCTCTAAGATATTTGATAGGCCAATGCTCAAACGTCTGGTAGGATTTCTTGAAGTTTTTTTTTTTACATCTACATCAGTTTGGGCTTCACGGAAAGCATTCTAGAGAAAATATTTAAATGCAATATACTTTTCAGTTTATACGACAATCTCTAGATTACAATCTCATTCCTGCAGCCATTTTTCTTGATGTGAAGAAAGCTTCCGACAGCCTTACACATAAGATCCTAATTGGTAAGCTCTATCATCATGCTGTGCGTGGGCAAACATTGTCCTGGTTCTCTTCTTACCTCACTGACAGAGCCATCGTCACGGAAGATGGAGACAATTAAGTTCCAATTGAATACGCAGTATCTCAAGGGTATATTCTTGGGCTAAATCTTTTCTTCATCTATATGAGCGACCTCTACAGACTTTTTAAAAACCCAATACAAATTTCTGCTGTAGATTGTGTCATGAATTTTACTCTCAGACAGCGTGGCCGTTCCCATCTAATAATTGAGAAGAATTGGTGGCATTTGCAGATGACTCTGCTCTAGGTGCCGTGGCTCTATATGAGTCATCCCTTATACTAAACTTGAATCAAAACCTGAGAATATACTCAATTCGTTTCACGTAAACATGCTAGATTTGAATGCAAAAAAGTCGTAGCTTCTTATTTTTTCGAGTATACGTATGAGCTACCCCACAATAACTGACCTTCGCACACCTAGGACCTCCATAAGTTGCCCTCTGGATCGATTAAATAAAAAAACAAGTTTTTTTAACTGAAAGTAAGGAGCGACATTAAAACTTAAAACGAACAGAAATTACTTCGTATATGAAAGAGGCTGCTTCCTCATCAACGCCCCGCTCTGTACGCTAAAGTTTGACTCTGTCTCTCAATTCTTCTTTTTAAAACAGTAAAAAAATTTTGCGTAAAGAGCGGGGCGTTGATGAGGAAGCAACCTCTTTCATATACGAAGTAATTTCTGTTCGTTTTAAGTTTTAATGTCGCTCCTTACTTTTAGTTAAAAAAACTTGTTTTTTTTTATTTAATTTCTGAACGTTTTTGAATCAATGCATGTTTTGATTTTGGCTCTCCGCAGAGGAATAATTAAAACGAAATTTGCATTTTTTTTTTTGGCTAAAGGGCTTTCTCATAATTTTGATCGAATGATTTTGAGAAAAAAAGAGCGGGGGAGGAAGCCTAGTTGCCCTCCGATTTTTTGGTTAATTAAAAAGGCAACTAGAACTTTTAATTTTTTACGAATATTTTTATTAGTAAAAGATTTACGTAACTTATAAATTAGCTTTCGTAAAGAACTTTTGTATTCTCATTTTTTTATTACATATATGAGGGGGTTCGCCCCTTGTCAGATCCTCGCTCTTTACACTAAAGCTTAAATTTTGTCCCAATTCATTAAGAATGACCCCTGAATCACAAAAGCCGTAGAATAAATAGTTGAAATTACTAAAAATACTTTAACGTAAAGAGCGAGGTATTAGGAAGAGGTGAGTTCCTCAAATGGGTAATAATTTCTGTTTGTTTTAAGTTTTAATGTTGATCCTTACTTCCAGCTGAAAGAACTTTTTCATATTTATTTTTTCATTGTGTTTTTAAATAATGCTGGTAAATTCTGCGCTCCTTCATGGAGATTTTGCGGAGAATTCTTTGCGGAGATCAACCAGTCATTTAAACTTGGATAATTTCCCTAACGTATTAAATTGGCACGTGAGATAGCTCTTTCTAAAGGAGGTGATCGTAAGGATCCTGGGAACTAAAGGCTGATCTCCCTTTTGTCAGTGTTCTCTAAGATATTTGATAGGCCAATGCTCAAACGTCTGGTAGGATTTCTTGAAGTTTTTTTTTTACATCTACATCAGTTTGGGCTTCACGGAAAGCATTCTAGAGAAAATATTTAAATGCAATATACTTTTCAGTTTATACGACAATCTCTAGATTACAATCTCATTCCTGCAGCCATTTTTCTTGATGTGAAGAAAGCTTCCGACAGCCTTACACATAAGATCCTAATTGGTAAGCTCTATCATCATGCTGTGCGTGGGCAAACATTGTCCTGGTTCTCTTCTTACCTCACTGACAGAGCCATCGTCACGGAAGATGGAGACAATTAAGTTCCAATTGAATACGCAGTATCTCAAGGGTATATTCTTGGGCTAAATCTTTTCTTCATCTATATGAGCGACCTCTACAGACTTTTTAAAAACCCAATACAAATTTCTGCTGTAGATTGTGTCATGAATTTTACTCTCAGACAGCGTGGCCGTTCCCATCTAATAATTGAGAAGAATTGGTGGCATTTGCAGATGACTCTGCTCTAGGTGCCGTGGCTCCATATGAGTCATCCCTTATACTAAACTTGAATCAAAACCTGAGAATATACTCAATTCGTTTCACGTAAACCTGCTAGATTTGAATGCAAAAAAGTCGTAGCTTCTTATTTTTTCGAGTATACGTATGAGCTACCCCACAATAACTGACCTTCGCACACCTAGGACCTCCATAAGTTGCCCTCTGAATCGATTAAATAAAAAAACAAGTTTTTTTAACTGAAAGTAAGGAGCGACATTAAAACTTAAAACGAACAGAAATTACTTCGTATATGAAAGAGGCTGCTTCCTCATCAACGCCCCGCTCTGTACGCTAAAGTTTGACTCTGTCTCTCAATTCTTCTTTTTAAAACAGTAAAACAGTAATATGTTGATAAATATGTAGCGCTGTCAGAAGTGTATTTTGGCAATGTTAATTTTGTTGCGACCACTTTTCTTGTTTTATTTTTATTGGTTCATTTTAGGTACAATGGAAATATATTTTCAGACAGGTCTTAAATAGTTTTCAGTTTATTTCAGTCGAAAAAAAGGTTTATGAGTCTACTGCTCTTTGGAGGCCTCCCCCAGACAACTCAGCGTGTCCCAGAATGGTGATAGGGAGACGTCCCACTGATATGTAGGGTACCTCCATAAGAGGCACGGACCAAGGGGTTACCTAATCCCTGGGGGTTCCATAATAGAAACTGGGGCACCCTCACCCGGGGCCAGGAATACAGGTGGAGAAGGAAGAAGGCTTCTCAAATGTACACTCAACAGGGCCAACCGGCGTGTCCACACGTCCCACGAGTTGCAAACCTTCTTTCAGTAATGGTTAGAATTGCAAGGTGACGTAGAACGCCATCGTGGGAAGATCCTCTATAGGAGGACAACTGCGGCGGGTCGTAAGATCCAGATCTATCGACAACGACGTCTGAAAAGGGCTGCCTTCCTTTCTAGGTACCTGCAAGGCTGGGAGCCTTACGGTCAACTCTATCCCAGCTTGAAGAGTGGTGCCCCTCAAGGAAGTTATAGCCTAGTAAACGACACAGCACTCGCAAGGGATTCTGATTAATGGATAATTCTTCTGGGTTTGGTCTGTTTTGATGTGCGTTTTCAGGCTGAAAAACCTCTTCTTAGCTAATTTATCTACTATGGGTTGCCTCCCCGCAGTAGCATGATATTTGTAGGCATGAATATATAATGAGTCGGAGATAACATTCTTGGGGCTATCTCTGTAGGATTTTGACTCATGTTGGTAGAAGAGCATCGCCAAGTGCTGAAAATCAAGTTGTGACCATGATAAGTCCAGGATTGCACAAAACCTCCAGGAACTTTTTACTGTCTGGTTCTATGCCAGATTAAGCGCTTCGGTGTACTCTTGAGAAGATTTTTCGATCCCAATTTTCCACTGGTATTTTTCCTGAAGCCAAAATGACTTCTATGATTTAAAGAACATGAATATTGGGGCTTAACGTTAAAAACTGACTGTCGTATTGAAATTTCGACTGACAAATTCAGACGATTCAGTCAGTCGACTTTTTTTAATTGTGAAAAAAAACCTGAGCCTTGGCTATTCTACTTTCAACATATTCACTGTACCCCATACCCCAGTTCCCCACCCTTCCTGCCTGAGTAAACAAATTCTATGCCACCTAATTTTGTGCTTCCTACCCTGGGATATCAGGAGTTTCGTCTCAAAGGAGATTCAGAAATTCATATAGAAGTTTTAGATCACTTAGGGAATCAGATCACTTAGGGACAGTCTCTATAGCTTCCTGTTTTCTTTTTTGGTATTATGACCTTTTTTCTGTTTCTTGCCTTGTAGTCTTGTTTTTTAACTTTTACTTCGCTCTTTGCAATTTTGAAAGTCAATTTTTGTTTTCCCTCGTGATGTTGAATGATATCCAATCTTTAGCAGGATTTATTAATAGTATTTTTTGTATTTAACACTATTTTGAGACCTGAGTTGGTCACAATGATTTGCCTGTTGCAAATTCTAAGCCTCTCCATTAGAGTTTGTATATCAGACCACCTGAAGTAGGAAGTGACAATTCGCTTTGCCTCTAATCTTGGAATTGCCATCTAACTATTGGTTCTGACCAATCTATCTCGTCTTATTTTTTCAGTTTACGATTTGGAAGTAACGATTCAAACATCTACGAACTGTCGTGGGTTGGGATTATTTAATAAGAAATAAATAGAAGTATTTAATTAGACATGATTTTGGAGTTTGGAATGAAGGTAAGATAGAGACTATTTCTCTGGAAATTGAACATGAAAAAAAAAAGATTTTGGTTAGTATGATGTATAAGCCACCCAGTGTTCACCTGAGTGAGTTGATTTTGATGAGCTGCTTCGATATGTTTTGGTTTAACAGGTTTGGATTTTAAGTGAATGGGAAATTTTAATTATAACCTTTTAAATCTGATAGGTGCTAATTAATTTTTATTAACTACATGATTTCAAAGGATGTTTATCCCTTAGCTTGTGTTCAAACTAGAATATCAAGTCATTCTGCTTCATATTTTGATGATTTTTTTCGTTGATTCTACTTACTTGAATCATAGCTGTGCAGATGTGGCTGTGTATTCTAGTTCACACCTTCCCTCCAGCAATGGTTCAGTTAATTTGTCTTAACAGTAAGTTTAAACAAGGTTAATAAAAAGTAATGGTTCTTGCATTTAGAAAAGAAAATCTGGATACATTCGCTGATGCATTGAGCTATCTTAGCTCGGACACTGTGTCAGAAATAACTGACGATCCTTCACTTGCTTACAATAAGCTCTGTCTTACAGCCAATTTGGGATAAAACATGTCAATTACGAGCAGTCTGACAGGTGAAGCATAAATCACAAAAACTATGGATAACTTACAAAACTATAAGTGAGAGAAATAAAAGAGATCTGCTATGTGAACAAGCTCTGGATACTCAGGATCTGATTGATTTCGAGGAGCTCAGAATGTCAAAGAACAGAAAAAATTTTCTGAGATGCCAAAATTAAAAGTGATATTTAGTTAGAACTTCTGTGTGCGCAAAAGTGATACTATAGCAACATTGTAGCCACTCTTCTTGTATTGACATTGCTGGTACTTCTGAAAGTGATAAAAATGTTGTTGCCAATCATTTGGTCAGTTTTATCAAAAATAGGGTCTCCAGTTAAGTTGAGCGCTAGGAATTATTCAAAAACATTTCTGTCGAATAAATTTGTGGATGATTAGGGAGAAGGATTTGAGTTTCGTTTGAAAAACCATAAAAGATGAATTTATAAAAATTGTTCAAAATACTAAATCGTTTCCTGCTTCATATTATTAATATATCCGTGACAACAAGAACCTTTCCAGAGGCCCTATAACAGGCTAAAGTATAACCTCTGTTCAAAGTAGGTTGGAAGTCAGATACGGGTAATTGGAGTCCCTTCTCAATATTGTCATTATTCTTCCAGATACCAGAGAAAGTAATTCAACGCAACTTTTATGGACGCCACTCGTAGAGATTATCATCGTCACTAGTAGAGGCTACTCAATAGGTCATGCTACCATTCACCTCGTTAACTTCGTGATATTTATATTTATACTAGCTGTTGGGGTGGCGCTTCGCGCCACCCCAGCACCTAGTTGGTGGGGGCGCTTCGAGCGCCCCCGAAGCCCCCTGCACGCGTAAGTCGTTGCGCGCCATATTAGTTACGCGCCTTTGTAGTTGTGTCCCTGTGTCCCACCTGTGAATATAAATAGATATATATATATAAATATATATATATATATATATATATATATATATATATATATATATATATACATATATATATATATATATATATATATATATATATATATATATATATATATATATATATATATATATATATATATACATATATATATATATATATATATATATATATATATATATATATATATATATATATATATATATATATATATATATATATATATATATATATATATATATATATATATATATATATATATATATATATTTAACTACGTAAAACTTGCGAATATACAACATTCTTGGCTGTCCCATTGTCTGTGCATATAAATAGATTGTCAGGTTTACCGACTCTTGAGCATGCAACTTATAATTGTCCATGGGAAAAAAAATCTAATGATTGCCCTTGAGCTTTGTTGATGGTGATTGCTAATCAAACATTCCCTGTGTCCCCGTCGTCATTTATATATCCCCCTGTGCCCCCCGGCGTCCCCGTTGTAGTTGTTTCCCTGTGTCCCGGTCGTCATTTGTGTCCCGGTGTCCCAGTCTGTAATTTCTCTTTGAGTATCGCGGTCGTCATTTATATTCCCTGTGTCCCGGTGTCCCGGTCGTCATTTTGTCCCGGTCGTCATTTGTGTTCTGGTGTACCGGTCTGTAATTTCTCTTTGACTGTCCTGGTCGTCATTTATATTCCCTGTGTCCCGGTCGTCATTTGTGTCCCGGTGCTGTGTTTATGGTGATTGCTAATCGAACATTCCTTGTGTCCCGGTCGCTTTCTCTTTGAGTGTTTCTGTCGTCATTTATGTTCCCTATGTCCCGGTGTCCCGGTCGTCATTTGTGTCCCGATGTCCCGGTCTGTAATTTCGTCAGTTGACAAACATGACGTCAGTCGACACACAAACATGACGTCACTCGACAGACACACATACAACTTATTTTTATATATGTAGATGTCTCGGTGTCCCGGTCGTCATTTGTGTCCCGATGTCCCGGTCTGTAATTTCGTCAGTCGACAAACATGACCTCAGTCGACACACAAACATGACGTTACTCGACAGACACACAGACAACTTATTTTTATATATATAGAAGATAGATTTATACTATAACAATGTGATTTATACAATGTGATACCCTTATGGGGTATCACAAGGCTCGGTTCTTCGTCCACTTCTGCGTTTGGTATACGTTGATATGATGAGGTTCTACCTTCCAGATTATATTCTGACCTTGTTAGGAAACTGCTTTAAAATTTTCTAGTCGGTGTCTACATAGTTGGATTTTGAAGTATGTCTGTGAAGTGTATGTTCTACAGGGTGTCCGAAAAAAATGTATACACATTTTAGCAGCTAAACGTATGAAAATTTTAGCAGCTAATGACTCAACTATTTCCCCAAAAAATCAGTTTTCAAACTGATATTTGTTCCACTCCAGGCACTGCTGACAACGTGTAGTGATGACAGACGTGTAGTGATGACAGATGACAGACGTGTAGGAATAGCACACATCATGGCACCGTCCATGGCATGCGTCCATAACATGACATGATGTAGACATAATACTGTTCATGACATACCAAATATGGCACCATCGAATACATCTGTCTGGCGAAATTCCACCAAGGAAGGATCTAAAATCACGATGGTTGTTTCGAGGTGCTTCATCTTGCTGGAAATAAAACTCTTCCTGTTCAAATTCCTCTCTAATGCTTGGAATGACAAACTATTGCAGCAAGTTCAACTAAATAGGAACAGTCATAGTTGCGACGAAAAAGAATCGTTGTGTTAATTTAATCCTCCAGAAGATAAGCCACACCACAGTAATTCCTAGTAAATTATAATGTTGGTGAACCATATCCTGTGGATTCTCAGGGCCCAGTAGGAGCAATTGTGTCCGTTAATTGAACCATTTAGTTTGAATTTCACCTCATCAGTTCGAACAATCTTTATGGGAAAGTCTGCATCATCGTTAAATCGTTCAAACTACCACTCGTAACACTGTACCCTTCCTCTGGATAATCGTCATTGAACGTTCAAAATAATCTTGGAATGTAACTTATCCGTTGACAATTTCTTATTATACAATGGACAGATGCCTTTGTAACGTTGACGTCACGACTAGCTGTCTCAAAGACTTTTTATGAATTTCATTGAAACGTTTCCAGTAATCTTTCTTCCTTCGTCGGGTTTGTCAATGTACGTGGTCTTGTGGAATGGTTCTTATGGACGTGCTTAACAGTTCCATAAGCTTCAAACTTATTTTAAGTTGGTGATATAATAGTCATTACCATCATATTTAGAAATATTACCCAAGGCAATATTTGGGTACTTACGAAATTGTATTGGTACTTATTCATTAAGAATATGTTTCTCAGATTCTCAGAAACATGGGCGTAATTCCAGTATTTTGACTGGGGGTACAAGAGGGGACCACATCCGGGGGGTTTGGGGTATATTTCATCGAAAAGGAGGGTTTCCGTGGCCATAACTCAGAAAATTTGTTAAAAACTCAAATCTAAATGTGTTTTTAAGCTGTCTGAAAACTCATTTTGGAAAATTGTTTTTTAAATAGATGTCGAACACCAAATTGTAAAAAAGTGAAGGTGATGTGGTTATGCTTTAAGTTTTCAATACCATATTCTTCTTCAAGTGATAGTGACAAGAAGTTTCTAGTTAGCTAAGACACTACTCGGTTAGTTTAAAAAATATTACACAACACATGATAAACAATACAAATTCGTAAAACAAGCTCTAAAATTAAGTTGTCACGTTATGCTTCCGTGCCCATCTGGCTGTGAAAGCTCACCGGCAAATCGTTGGCGGCTGGCCTGCAGGGCACATATTTATTTTTTGCACCTACCTCACCCTATAAACTTAAAAACTAGAAATATCGTAATATTGGCCTTACTGACGCTAATTTAATAAAATTTCATTTAAAATATACCCCTTACTCTTGTCCAACTTTATGTTTTACCAAAAGGAAAAAAGAAGAAAAATATCCTTGCAATACATAGACCATTTTCTCTCTGTTATCCTTTTCAGGTTTATTTAATATATTATAATATTTTTAAAATTACTAGAGGGCAACTTCTCTCTCCCAAAAGAAGCCTTTGCCCAGAAATAAATCTTTAGATATGCACCCCATGACCTCACATTTTAAGGTAACAGCTTTTAGCTCTGAATGACGGTACTATTAAAAAACTTATATTTTTTTTGTTTTCTCTTATTATGTTACCATGGTTACAATTTCTTTTGCGCACTCAAAAGATTTCCACCACGCAGCGCCTCTTCGCTCCAAGCATGGCACGCTTTATACAATATAGTGTACACAACTGTCGGAATCGGTAACCCCTTGTTTATAATACCGTCAATGCCAAGAAAGTCAGTTGAAACTAGATATTGACAAGTTAGTACTTCAAAAGACAGAGGACTTTCCAGAACATGTTCTTAACAAGCTGTGAAAATTACCTTGGTTTCCATCCAAGTTTAAGACATTTTGAGAGGAAATCAAAGCAGTCATCTTGACATCTTTGGGGTAATCAGGATCATTTGGATTCGACTCAATCATTAAGTATTCTTCTCTACCACTAAGATCTGTATTTTTGCAAGAGCCTAAAATATAAGGTTGTTTGTCCTTAAATAAAGGAATTTTGTCCTAAAACGCCCTTAAATAAAAGAGCCTGAAATAAAAAAAAGAAAAATAAGAAAAACAGAACACATAAAAAAAACGAATATAAAAAAGAATAAGTCATACGAAGCTGCAACTTCGTTGCAAGAAGAAGAAGGATAACAAAAAGTTCGTGGTAACGAACTGTAGCAAGGAGCGACCCGGCTTAATAGTAACTGAACCTCTAAAAGACAGCATTTTGATACAAATAGATATATCAAACAAATAAGTTTTTTATGCTGATTTAAAATATATAATTTCTTTATTTTCAGTCTTACCAATCCAAAGTTACAATCCTGGGAAAATTTGCCTTGTTTTCGAAAATAGGGGGACACTAGGCCCCCTCCCATGCTCATTTTTCTCCAAAGTCACCGGATCAAAACTTTGAGCTAGCCATTTTGTTCAAAATAGTCGAAAAATTTAATAGCTATGTCTTTGAGGACGACATAATCCCCCACATTCCCCGGGGGAAGGGCTGCAAGTTATGAACTTTGCCGATTGTTTACATACAGTAATGGTTATTGGGAAATATGCAAACGTTTTCAGGGGGGCTTCTCGTAGAGAGTCAGGGGGAGGGGGTTACTTGGGACTATTTTCCATAGAGGAATTTATCTTGGGGAAGAGAATTTTCATAAAGCAGGTGCTTGATTTTTCAGCATTATTTAAAAAACAATGAGAAAACAAATAAAAAAATAATTTTTTTAACTGAAAGTAAGGAGCCGCATTAAAACCTAAGACGAACAGAAATTATTACGTATATGAGGGGGTTTGTCTCCTCCTCAATACCTCGCTCTTTGCGCTAAAGTATTTTTAGTTATTTCAAAAGACCTATTTAGTCTAATTAAACGGCCTTTATAATTCAGGGGTCATTCTTAAAGAATTGGAACAGAATTCGAACTTTAGTATAAAAGGCAAGGTATTGACGAGGGGGCGAACTCTCTCATATACATAATACAAATATACGATGGGTAATATATGCATATAGAAGTTCGTTACGTGAGTTAATTCTTAATTTACATATATTTATTACTGATAAAAATGTTCGTAAATACAACCAGAAGTTCTAGTGGTCTTTTTAAGTAACAAAAAAATTATAGGCAATTAGGCCCCCTCCCCGGCCCCCTTTTTCTTCAAAAGTGTCCAATCAAAACTTTGAGAAAGCCATTCGGCCAAAAAATAAAAAAAATATACAACTTTCGTTTTAAGTATCCATGTACGGTGAGCCAAAATCAAAACCTGCATTAATTAAAAAACATTCAAAAATTAAATAAAAAAACAAGTTTTTTTAACTGAAAGTAACGAGCGACATTAAAACTTAAAACGAACAGAAATTATTCCGTATAATTACGTAGAAATTATTCCGGCGTTGAGGAGGGGCTGTCCCCTCCTCAACACCCCTCTCATTACACTAAAGTTTTACACTTTCTCACAACCCTACTTTTTAAAACAACAACACATTTTAGCGTAAAGAGCGGGGCGTTGATGAGGAAGCAGCCCCTTTCATATAAGAAGTAATTTCTGTTCGTTTAAGTTTTAATGTCGCTCCTTACTTTCAGTTAAAAAACTTGTTTTTTTATATTTAATTTTTATTTGTTAAGACCACACTTTCTTTCTATCAAACAGTTCGTGGTAACGAATTGTAGTAAGGAGCAACCTGGCTCAATAGTAACCAAAACTCTAAAAAAATTTGAATTTCGATACCAATAGCTATGTCAAAAGAATCGCATTTTAATGCTGATTTTAAATATATAAGTTTCATCTAGTTCAGTTTTACCCATCAAAAGTTACGAGCCTCAGAAAATTTGTCTTATTTTAGAAAATAGGGGGAAAACCCAATCAGAGTCATAGAATCTTAACGAAAATCACACCATCAGATTCAGCGTATCAGAGAACCCTATTATAGAAGTTTCAAGCTTCTATCAACAAAAATATGGAATTTTGTATTTTTTGCCAAAAGGCAGATCACGGATGCGTGTTTATTTTTTTGTTCGTTTTTTTTTTTTTCCCCAGGGGTGATCGTATTGACCCAGTGGTCCTAGAATGTTGCGAAAGGGCTCATTTTAACGGAAATGAAAAATTCTAGTGCCCTTTTTAAGTGACTCAAAAATTGGAGGGAACCTAGGCTCCCTCCCACGCTAATTATTTTCCTAAAGTCTCCGGATCAAAATTTTGTGATAGCCATTTTATTCAACGTAGTCGAAAAACCTTATAACTATGTCTTTAGGGACGACTTGCTCCCCCACAGTCCCCGTGGGAGGGGCTACAAGTTACAAACTTTGACAAGTGCTTACACATAGTAATGGTTATTGGGAAGTGTACAGACGTTTTCAGGGGGATTTTTTGGTTGGGGAGGGGTTGAGAAGAGGGGGATATGTTTGGGGAACTTTTCCGTCGAGGACTTTGTCATGGGGAAGTAAATTTCCATGAAGGGAGCGCAGGATTTTCTAGCATTATTTAAAAAAAAAAACAATGAAAAAATAAATATGAAAAGATTTTTCAGCTGGAAGTAAGGAGCAGCATTAAAACTCAAAATGAACAGAAATTATTACGTATATGAGGGGCTCACCTCCTCCTAATACCTCGCTCTCTACGCTAAAGTATTTTTAGTAATTTCAACTATTTATTCTACGGCTTTTGTGATTCAGGGGTTATTCTTAAGGAATTGGGACAAAATCTAAGCTTCAGTGTAAAGAGCGACGTACTGAAGAGGGGGTGAATCCCCTCATATACGTGATAAAAACATGAGAATAAAAAAGTTCGTTACCTAAGTTACTTTGTAAGTTACGAATATCTTTTACTAATAAAAATATTCGTAAAAAATTAAAAGTTCTAGTTGCCTTTTTAAGTAACCAAAAAATAGGAGGGCAACTAGGCCTCCTCCCCCGCTCCTTTTTTTCTCAAAAGCATTCGATCAAAAAAATGAGAAAGCTATTTAGCCACAAAAAAATAAATATGCAAATTTCGTTTTAATTATTCATCCGCGGAGAGCCAGAATCAAAACATGCATTGATTCAAAAACGTTCGGAAATTAAATAAAAAACAATTTTTTTAAACTGAAAGTAAGGAGCGACATTAAAACTTAAAGCGAAAAGAAATTTTTTCGTATATGAAAGGGGCTGCTTCCTCATTAACGCCCCCCTCTTTACACTAAAGTTTTTTTACTGTTTTAAAAAGCAGAGTTGAGAGAAAGAGTCAAAACTTAGCATAAAGAGCAGGGCGTTGTAAAGGAAGCAGCCCCTCTCATATACGAAGTAATTTCTGTTCCTCTTAAGTTTTAATGTCGCTCCTTACTTTCAGTTAAAAAAACTTCTTTTTTTATTTAATTTATAAATAGGATGAAAATGTGGAAGCATCCGTTTCATTTTAACATACATTCCTTATTAGGGATCTCTTTGGAACATAGAAAAAGAACTATCTAGAAGTGCATAAGCATAAACAGGGAAAAGGGGGATGACTACTTTTAATCTACAATAGTTCGGATAAAAAATAAAGTAAAATCTTCCTTAGCAACTATGCTGCAGAAGAAAAGGCAAAATGAGAATTATACCTGCATATGGCATAGAATTATCACGGATTTACAGTTTGGGAGTCCTGAAATCATCCAAAAAATTTGAATACTGGTAACAATTCATCAATGAGCACTTATAATTCAAGAATTAAAATATCAATTTAACAAATTTTAAAATAAGTTCAATTTTCTCTTTTTTCAAATCTTCTCTTTTCCTCACCCTTAAATCTACCAAAAAAAGCTAAGGCCTTAATTTTCTTTTTATCATCCTGGGAATGTTGACTCTGTCTCTCAATTCTTCTTTTTAAAACAGTAAAAAACTTTAGCGTAAAGAGCGGGGCGTTGATGAGGAAGCAGCCTCTTTCATATACGAAGTAATTTCTGTTCGTTTTAAGTTTTAATGTCGCTCCTTACTATCAGTTAAAAAAACTTGTTTTTTTATTTAATTTCTGAACGTTTTTGAATCAATGCATGTTTGGATTTCGGCTCTCCGCAGAGGAATAATTAAAACGAAATTTGCATTTTTTTTGGCTTAATGGCTTTCTCATAATTTTGATCGAATGATTTTGAGAAAAAAAGAGCGGGGGAGGAAGCCTAGTTGCCCTCCGATTTTTTTGTTAATTAAAAAGGCAACTAGAACTTTTAATTTGTAACTTATAAATTAGCTTACGTAAAGAACTTTTGTATTCTCATATTTTTATTACATATATGAGGGGGTTCGCCCCCTTGTCAGATCCTCGCTCTTTACACTAAAGCTTAAATTTTGTCCCAATTTATTAAGAAAGATCCCAGAATCAGAGAAGCCATAGAATAAATAGTTGAAATTAATAAAAACACTTAAGCGTAAAGAGCGAGGTATTAGGAGGAGGTGAGCCTCTCAAATGGGTAATAATTTCTGTTTGTTTTAAGTTTTAATGCTGTTCCTTACTTCCAGCTGAAAGAACTTTTTCATATTTATTTTTTCATTGTTTTTTTAAATAATGCTAGTAAATCCTGCGCTCCCTTCATGGAGATTTTCTTCCCCCAAGACAAATTATCGATGGAAAGTTTCCCCAACATATCCACCTCTTCTCAACCCCTCCCCCAACCAAAAAAAAATCCTCCTGAAAACGCCTGTACACTTCCCAATAACCATTACTACATGTAAGCATTGGTCAAAGTTTGTAACTTGTTGCCCCTCCCATGGGGACTGTGGGGAAGTAAGTCGTCCCCAAAGACATAGTTATAAGGTTTTTCGACTACGCTGAATAAAATGGCTATCTCAGAATTTTGATTCGTTGACTTTGGTGAAATAATTAGTGTGGGAGGGGGCCTAGGTGCCCTCCAATTTTTTTGGTCACTTAAAAAGGGCACTAGAATTTTTAATTTCCGTTAGAATGAACCCTCTTGCAACATTCTAGGACAACTGGGTCGATACGATCACCCCTGGAAAAAAAAACAACAAAAAAACAAATAAACACGCATCCGTGATCTGCCTTCTGGCAAAAAAAACAAAATTCCACATTTTTGTAGATAGGAGCTTGAAACGTCTACAGTCGGGTTCTCTGATACGCTGAATCTGATGGTGTGATTTTCGTTAAGATTCTATGACTTCTAGGGGGCGTTACCCCCTATTTTCTAAAATAACGCAAATTTTCTCAGGCTCGTAACTTTTGATGGGTAAGACTAAACTTGATGAAACTTATATATTTAAAATCAGCATTAAAATGCGATTCTTTTGATGCAGGTATTGGTATCAAAATTCCAATTACTACTACAATCCTTACTACAGTTCGTTACCACGAACTGTTTGATTTAGCGAAATTTGAGGATTAAATAATAAGCATTGTAAAATTCAGAAGTTGGGCATATTGTTCATTCTCCATGTTCATGCTAGATTGCCCTGATCATTAAAAAAAAAAAAAAACTAAAAAATATACACACATGGGCTTATGTTAATATCTGGTCAGTCAGATTTTGGAAAGTCTTACCAAAATCTGACTTTGGCTGCTCTATCTCCAGTCGATAATTTTCCGAGGACTTGGATTTACAGTTTGGATTTATATTTAGTAAAGCCGAATGCGATCAAATTCACTTTAAATTTTAGTACTAATTTGAAAAGCCACCGTGATTTCACCAGAGTAGTAGACGAAAAAATGTTATCTATACTTTAAAACTTAGTTGTATTGAAAAGTCTTTGAGCTGCTCTTGTTTTAATTAAATAAAAAAAAAACTAGTTTTTTTAACTGAAAGTAGGGAGCGACATTAAAACTTAAAACGAACAGAAATTACTCCGTATATGAAATGGGTTGTCAACCTCCGCAGTCCCTCGCTCTTTACGCTAAAGTTTGACTCTTTGCCACAATTCTACTTTTTAAAACAATTAAAAACTTTAGCGTAAAGAGCGTGGGACTGCGGAGGGGACAACCCATTTCATATACAGAGTAATTTCTGTTCGTTTTAAGTTTTAATGTCGCTCCTTACTTTCAGTTAAAAAAACTAGTTTTTTTTTTATTTAATTTCTGAACGTTTTTGAATTAATGCATGTTTGATTTTGGCTCTCCGCACATAAATTATTGAAATGAAATTAGTATATTAATTTTTTTTGGCTAAATGGCTTTCTCTTAGTTTTGATCAGACGATTTTGAGAAATGAGGGGTGGGGAAGGAGGCCTAGCTGCCCTCCAATTTTTCGGTTACTTAAAAAGGCTACTAGAACTTTTAATATTCAACGAACGTTTTTATTAGTAAAAAATATACTTAACTTAAGAATTAACTTACGTAACAAACTTTTATATTCTTATATTTTTATTATATGTACGAGGGGGTTTGTACCCTCGTTAAGACATCGCTCTTTACACTAAATCGTAAGTTTTGTCCCAATTCTTTAAGAATGACCCCTGAATCAAAAAGGCCGTAGAATAAATAGTTGAAATCACTAAAAATATTTTAGCATAAAGAGCGAGGTATTTATCTCCTCCTAAATACCTCGCTCTTTATGCTAAAGTATTTTTAGAACCCCTCATATGCGTAATAATCTCTGCTCGTTTTAAATTTCAATGCTATTCCTTACTTTCATTTGAAAAAACGTTTTCATGTTTATTTTTTCATTGTTTTTTTTATAGTAATGCTAGAAAAACCTGCGCCCTTTTCATTGAATTTTTCTTCCCCCATGACATATTCCTCAAAGGAAAGATCCTCCTACAAAGCCCTCTCCCATCAACCCCCCCCCAAACCAAAAAATCCCCATGAAAACGTCTGTACACTTCCCAATAACCATTACTATATGTAAACACTGGTCAAAGTTCGTAACTTGCAGCCCCTCCCTCAGGGATTGTGGCGGAGTAAGACATTCCCAAAGACATTGTTATTATGGTTTTTGACTATGCTGAACAAAATGGCTATCTTAAAATTTTAATCTGTTGACTTTTGGATAAAAATGAGCATGGGAGGGGGCCTATTTGCCCTCCAATTTTTTTGGTCACTTAAAAAGGGCACTAGAACTATTCATTTCCATTAGAATGAGCCCTCTCGCGACATTCTAGGACCACTTGGTCGATAAGATGACCCCTGAGAAAAAAACAAAAAAAAACAAACAAACAAATAAACACGCACCCGTGATTTGTCTTCTGGCAAAAAATACAAAATTCCACATTTTTTTAGATAGGAGCTTGAAATTTTTGCTATAGAGTTCTCAGATATACCGAATGCGATAGTGTGATTTTCGTTAAGATTCTATGACTTTTAGGGGATGTTTTCCCCATTTTTCCAAAATAGGGCAAATTTTCTCAGGCTCGTAACTTTTGATGACAAAGACTAAATTAATTGTAATTTATATATTTAGAATCAGCGTAAAAATTCGATTCTTTTGATGTATCTTTTAGCATCAAAATTCCGTTTTTTAGAGTTTCGTTTACTATTGAGCCGGGTCGCCCCTTACCACAGTTCCTTACCACGAACTGTTTGAAAAGAAAATAATTCGGTATTTCGGGGCTTCTGACATTATTACTCCTTTGCGGAAGCTAGGCTCAAAATTGAAAAAGGATTAAATTTTTTCTCTGGGCTCCTTCCGCCTCTTAGTTCGTTTATTTTCCCGTTAGTTTTCACCTGTTTTCGCTTTATAGTTGTGTTATCCCTTTGCAGTGTTTTTGTTAGTTGAGTTATGGTTGTGGTATATATGTTTTATCGCTCGTATAGTTGTGTTATTTTCAAATTATACTCCATAATAGAGAGGCTCCGAACACCCAGCATTGTATATTAAGCTCTTAATTTGACGTGTTTTTCTAACGTGACCAGATTCGTCCTGCGCCCTTTTCATTGAATTTTTCCCCCATGGCATATTTCTCCAAGGAAAGATCCTCCCACATAGCCCCCTCCCTCAACCCTACCCCCAAAACCAAAAAAATCCCCCTGAAAACGTCTGTACACTTCCCAATAACCATTAGTATATGTAAACACTGGTTGAAGTTTGTAACTTGCAACCCCTCCCCCAGGGACTGTGGGGGAGTAAGTCATCCCCAAAAACATAGTTATTATGATTTTCGACTATGTTAAAAAAAAGGCTATCTCAAAATTTTGATCCGTTGACTTTGGGGAAAAAATGAGCGTGGGAGGGGGTCTAGATGCCCTCCAATTTTTTTGGTCACTTAAAAAGGGCACTAGAACTTTTCATTTCCGTTAGAATGAGCCCTCTTGCGACATTCTAGGACCACTTGGTCGATACGATGACCCCTGGAAAAAAAAACAAAAAAAAAACAAACAAATAAACACGCACCCGTGATTTGTCTTCTGGCAAAAAAAATGCAAAATTCTACATTTTTGCAGATAGGAGCTTGAAACTTCTACAGTAGGGTTCTCTGATACGCTGAATCTGATGGTGTCATTTTCGTTAAGATCCTACGACTTTTAGGGGGTGTTTCTTCCTATTTTCCTAAATAAGGCAAATTTTCTCAGGCTCGTAGCTTTTGATGGCTAAAACTAAACTTGATGAAACTTATAGGCGCTTATTTTGATGTAGCTATTGATATCAAAATTCAATTTTTTAGAGTTTTGGTTACTATTGAGCCGGATCGCTCCTTACTACAGTTCGTTACCACGAACTGTTTGATCAACTTAGATAATACTGGCCAAGAATACGCGTAAAATTCTTGTTACGCGTAAGATTTTCTTTCAACTTTTAAAGAATTCTAAACGGGAGCATATTATTGATTCGTTTGGAAATGTGCATTATTGTTGATTTAGTTTGAGCTCAATACAGAGGATTTAATTAGGGACTGGGCAGAGGGGCTATGTGCCTTCACCTAGATTCCTTCTATGATTTTGAAAAATATATTCTTTCGGTATTCTCATAAAAAAAATATTTTGTTAAAAGTATTTCAATGTGAAAAATCAAAAAATCGTTCTCTCCATATTTTATTTTGAAGAATAAATACTCCCCCTCCCCCCAAAGAAAATAATCCCCTGAATTGACACTACTGCTAAAATCATTTTGGAGTCAAGTGTGCATAGTGTTGTTGACATTAAAAGGAACGCTGGACACATTTGCCAAAACAACTATCAAATCTTTTTAGATGTGATTTTTTTTGCTCTTATCTTTCTCCATTTTTCTTGCTATATATTTTATTTTATTTTCCTCTATGTATTTGGTTGTTGCAGTTTGGTTAAGCTGTATTTACCTATGTTGATATGTATCCTGATAGCTTTAATTTAGGGACCACTCTTCCTTAAAGAGATAGAATTGGTTCTGAACCTCCCGAAACATCATAAAAAGTTAACATTTGTTACCACTTATCAAGTTCTGCTAGATGAAATTACTTGTTCTGATAGATGTCCATAAGACAAATTTAAAAACTTCATCCCTATATAAAAATTGATCAAAATCTAGAGTTACAGAATTGAGGGATTCTTCTAAGGTTGAAGGAGGTATGCAAAACCCCATAAGTACAACCCAAACTGGACAAAATCCCTCAGGATTTTGAATAAATTTTGCCCCTGCTTCATACAAACATTATCTGCTAGACTTCACAAAAACATAAAATTAGGGATTTCCCATCCTAAAAAGAAGGAACCAAGTGCAGACATCCAAACGGACCAGCTAGAACACTTAATCTTTTTTCCTCAGAAAGTTTATAAACATCCGATAATCCGGTCTATTAGCAGTCTAGTAGTAATGGCAACGCCAAAGGTACTCCTCTCTCTCCCCCGAGTAATAGTGTAATGAGTATTAATAATCCAAAAATTGCAACTGGGATCCATTCTTACGCTTTCTTCGTATCGCACTTTGTTAATAATGGATTAACCTTTCTGCTAGTCTGAATGCTCTAGTGCTTCAACGATGTACTTAAAAGTTCTTTTTCCACAAAACATTAAAAATGGTAGGATTTGTTTTTTAACAATAATGTTTTCAGTTCCAATATTTTGGAAGACAATCAGTTCAACAAAAAATTTCACAATTCAACAAAAAATTTCAGTTCAACAAACAACGAAAAATTTGCGTTCACAACCCGGCTATATTTTTTATTCTCTAAATTTACAGAATTTAAGCACTAGTTACGCTTAAAGGGGTGGATGAAAAGTAGACGATTGAAGAGAAAGTCCCCCCTCACATATATATGATAGTTACTTTTCGTTTAATATTTAATTTCACTCTCTACTGTCATTTTAATATAACTTACTCTTTTCAGTTAGTTTAATATCAAAGAACTAACCTACGGTTGCTCGTATATTAGACTTTTCTTAAATATATTTAATCTGCTTGGCAGTCAAGTCTAACTAAAGATTGAAATTTGAAAACTGAAAAAATTCAAAAATTAATCGTTCTTGAACCTTCAAAAGAATTTTATGTTATGCTTCTCTAAAGGGTCAAATTAATTCCAGTAGAAGCAGGACGTGCCGCAAAGTAACAACGAACATCGGAATTTGTTTCAGAGAAATCGTAATTTTATCACAACATCCTCCCGCCTTTTCTAGACGGCTTAGGGTAATTACAGTGAGCTTTGACAGATCCGATCAACGAATTGGACGCTATATTTATTTGAGATACATCAGCTTGTGTCTTCAACTGAGCCTCTGGGCTATAATGAAGTGAGTAGCACCAGTTGGAAGAATTTAAATACTTGTACCTCAATCAGAAAACAGAGGGGTTTTCAAATATCTTGTTTCTCTAACGCGAATGGTCACGCTTTCAAAGACACGTGGTATACACCTGAGAGCAGCAGTTATTCCATCACATCGCTTTTGAACAGGCAACGGGTTGAAATCTGCTACACTTGGCACAAACTACCTGGTGAACACCATTTTATAAATTAGGCAGCCAATCATTCTAATTTATTTTTTCATGGCTATGAAAGACCCGGGAGCACCAGTGACTCCATCACACCACGTCTGGACAAGTCAAGCAAGGTGATACCTCCACTAGACTTGGCACAAACCACCTGGTGAACAAGAATTTGTAAATCAGGCAGCCCCTTACTCTCATATTTTTCTTTTTTATGGTTTAAAGTCATAATGCTACTGTGGGTTTTACCATTTTCTGGATTGTGAAGTTGAATCCTTATTTTGTAACAAATGTTGATAGATCATCGTTATATTTCACCTCAAACAGTTTTGAAAACTCCGAGACTACTTTTAATTCCTCGCACTATGCGCAGTCTACTTAAGGACTAGTCTATTTCAGTGGCAATTCACAAAAACGCAGGAGAAATGGGGCAAGGGTTTTCATTACCGTCCAAAAAAGCTGTAAAAGGTTATTATCAGAACATTAGGGGGAGGTTCGACTTGATTTTTTCAATTTCTTTTCACCAAAATTCCCCCCAAAATATTTTTTTAAATCAAGGGGGAAATTTCTCCTCTTTTCCCAAACTGGTGCCCGTCGTCTAAAAACATCTGAGGATACTTCGCTGATATATTTATTCTAAACAAAGAGATTACTTTGGGGAAGATTTATAATACCCAGCTATAACGGATAGTTTCACTTGGAAACCAAGGATAAAGTCCGCAAAGTACTTCGCAGAAAGAAAAATTGCAAAAAAAAATTCATAAAGTATTCACAAAATGCTCAGGCAACGGAAGCAAAATTTAACCCTATGTAAAACTCAAACAAAAACAATTCAACGGCCTCTAAAGTTAGTCTGTGGAATGTCTAATTCTTATATAATTCAATCCATGCTAAATTCAGGTCAGCAAAACTCAATTAAGAAGACATTCAATTCACATAAATCTAGGAATAGTTAAGTCACGTCTTATGGGTAAAGGAAAATAGGTTTCCAAAAATCCTTCTTTTTTGGTAATTTAGCTTGGACAAAGCAACAAACAGAACGTTCTCGTTACAAGGTCACCGTGAGAAGGGCTTACTGTAGTGGGAGGACGACATTGATTACGGGAAAGGCTACTTGTTTAAATGGATTGTTTTTTTTAAGTATGTACTGTTTGACAGCTATTTAATCTTTTTAAAAAGTAGTGTAGGTGATGTCTAAGATTAAAAAATAATTTGTTAAAGCTTCCGTTACTAAGAGGAATGGAGGTGGGTTAAAAAAAGGAGGAGGTAGTATTAAAAAGGTTTTGAACGAAGTGCCGGGGAAAAAGAGCATATGCAGCTGGCTTGGTCTCAGGTGGCCTAGTGCAGTGAGAAGTTATCAGTAGTAGTAGAAGAAGTAAAATCAATCTAGGACAAACCCGTCCATAAGGCATCACGTCAAGTTCAATTCAGTTCGATCCACAGGTCAGGATATTCTGCTTTACTAGTCACACTGTGTTTTGATACCAGATCCCCTGAATAATGCTTAGGGGATAAAATAAAACTCACATTGCGATTCCAAACCGTGATAAAGTTGTAAGAAACGATACAGAAGAGAATGAAAAAGTTTTAGACAATTTGAAAGTAATGAAAGATTTGTATTGGGAGGGGAAGCTAGAGACTTTTGTTAAAGGATTTAAAAAAGTAAAGCCTTAGGTGCCTCTAGTGTGGTATATCGGATATTTTTTTTTAATGTGAGGGTTGTGAAATTATAGATAAAACACCGAACATCATGAACATGCTTATGGAAAAAAGGGAAGTGCCTAGTGATCAAAGATTTGTTTAATTAAGCCCCTTTATAAGCAAGAAAACAGGAGTGGTTGCGGTAAGTACGAATGCATTAGCTTGATTTCTGTTGGGGGCAAATCACTTAGCATAATGATACTTAGTATAGGCAGAGCAATGGCGTTACGAAAGTAAACAACGATGTGGCTTCGATGTTTTATTTATTTCCTTATTTTCTTCTCAGGTCATTATAGAAGTGGTTATGGCAGAGACTTTGGAGGGGGGCTCATCCAACTGGACACTGAATGTTTAGTGCCCTTTTTAAGATTCATAAGTGATTGGAATGCATCCAGTCCTTCTGTCACGCACTTTTTGTGACTTGTGACTGTGACTGCTTACGACTGTGACGACTTGCGACTGCAACTACTTACGACTGCGACTGTCACTACAACTAATTGCGAATGAAAATATTTGGAAGCGTGACTAATCTCAACTGCGAATGCGACTACTCGTGACTGTAATAGGGACTTTTTGTGACGTTAACTACTTACACTTTTGACTATGGCTACTCGTGACTACAACTGAAACCGCTTCCGACTGCGACTGCGACTACTTGCGACTGTGAATACTTGTGACTGTGACTACTAGTGAATAAGACTACTTTTAATTGCAACTTCTTGTGACTAAGACTGCATGTGACTGCCACTGCGAATACTTGTGCCAACGTCTGCTTTCGACTGCGACTACTTGTGACCAGGGCTAATTGTGACTAAGACTAGTTGTGACTGTGACTGTGACTGCTTGTGGCTGCGACTTTGACTACTTTTGACTACTACTGCTACTGTGATTGCGACTACGACTCTAGCTATGATTGCTACTGCTCATTTCACTGCAACTGCTACTGCTACTGCTACGGCCACTACTAATACTGCTTCAATCTGTACTACTGCTATCGAACTAAATCAAAAGAGCTTACATGTCAAATTTTCAAAATGGCATAGATCCCGTGTAGCTAAAAAAAGAAAAGATCCAAATGGGTTCAGACCAGGCTTCTTTACTAGTTGCTTCCAAAACCAAAACGAATTTAAGCAGTTGTTGAAACATTCCTTACATAAATAAGAAGTACTCAAACTATGTGAGCCCCCTAAAAAAAAAATTGTAGACAAGGATGTCACCATCCCTTTATCCTCGTCTGCCCCCACGTTTTACATCAAATGGCAGCAATAAAATACTTTATACTTTACTGAGAGGATCATCAATATGTATAATTGTATGAAGAATGGATGGCTTTGAGGGGCAGTAGCTCCCCTCACATGTAGGACAATTTATGCTTGTTTTTATTCTTAGTTTAGCAGTTTGCTTTCATTAAATACAAAATCTGTTCATTAATTTTTTCTTCGGTATTGCCTCCCAATGTCTAAGACTCAAGTCCCAACATCTTGACATCGGGACTTCGGTATGTTAATGCTTAGATAATAATAAACGCTCCTGAAGATTTAGCTCTTATAATGAAATTCTTACAGTAGAGGATGGATCTAAAATATCACAAATTTTTTTTCAATTCACAGTTGTAAATCGGTTTCAGGGGTAGAAACTGCACAGATATTTTTCCGGGGGAATTAACCCCTCCATTCACTTCTTTGCAGAGGAGCAAAGGAGTGAGATCTTTAATTTCAAACGAACTACTTTTCCAAATAACACGGGAACTGGCATTACTTTGTCATTCTTATTATACCCTTAGTCCAAATACAAACAGTCTACAGTTACCTTTATTTTTCACGTATAGAATTAGTATTATGAGACGAGTTTCCTACGCATCTTAAGAGTAGGGTTTCTGAACAACAGATTGTGGTAACAAACTGTAATTAAGGAGCGACCTGGATCAATAGTAACCGAAACTCTAAAGAAAGGAATTTAGACACCAATAGATACATCAAAAGAATTGAATTTTTATGCTGATTTCAAATGTATAAGTTTCATCAAGTATACTCAGAGGTTTCCACCAGAAGTTACGCATCAAAAGTTACAGACCTGAGAAAATTTGCCGCATTTAAAAAAAAGTCGGAAACAACCCCTAAGAGTTCTTGAATATTAATGAAAATTACACCATCAGATTCAGCGTATCAAAAGAACCCTACTGTAGAGGTTAAAAGTCCCTATCTGCAAAAATGTGGAATTTTATATTTTTTGCCAGAAGAAATATCATGGATGAGTGTTTATTTGTTTTTCCCAGGGTTGATTGTATCGAATCAGTGGTTCTAGAATATTGCAAGAGGGCTCATCCAAACAAAAAATAAAATTTCTAGTGCCCTTTTTTTAAGTGACCAGAAAATTGGAGGACGAATAGGCCCCCTTCCACGCTCATTTTTCTCTAAGTTACCCGATCCAAATTTTGAGATTTTTATTCAGTATTGTTGAAAAATCTAACAGCTATGCCTTCGAGGATGAATTGATCCCTCACAGTCCCTGGGGGAAGGGCTGCAGGTTATGAACTTTGCCCATTATTTACATATAGTAATGGTTATTCGGAAGTATAAAGATGTTTTCAGAGGGTATTTTTCCCGTGGGGGTGGGTAAAGGGGGTTACTTGGGAGGATCGTTCAATGGAGGAATTTTTAATGAGGAAAGGGAATTGTTCATGAATAAGGTGTCGAATTTCCCTGCATTATTCAGGAAACAATCAGAAAATAAATAAGAAAACAAGTTTTTTTCAACTGATGGTAAGGAGCAAAATTAAAACTTAAAAACAAACAGAAATCATTACATATATGAGTGGGTTCATCCCTTTACGCTTAATTTTTTTTGACACTTTCAAATGAGCTATTTATTGTAGTTAAACGGACTTTGTGATTCAGCAGTCATTCTTAAAGGATTGGAACAAAATTCGAACTTTAGTTTAAAGAGCGAGGTATTCACAAGAGGGTGAATCCCCTCATACACGTAATAAAATCTGTTCTTTTAAAGTTTTAATGCTGTTCCTTATTTTCAGTGTAAAAAAAACTCTTAAATTTCTTAAATAGGACAAAAGAATTTTGGATTTCTATCTGAGTTATCCGTCTCCTAATATTGTACTACTTTTGGTTTGTACTACCCTTTCAATCAATCCTGATTGCCCTTGGTGAAATATTAAAAAAAATAAAACACGGATCCATAACCACCTCTATTAAGATTAAATTCGTAGAAAACTAATTATTCTAATGAAAGCATAGAAACAAAAGCTGGAACTTGCACCAAAAGAACGAAATACATATAGAAATAGATTCATTCTTCTCGTATCTCCCATTTACAGAGATGAATTTACTATGTGACTCAGCCGTTTTCCTAGATAATTATCTAAACTTACTTCAGGAAAAAGAAAATTTTTGTTTTATTCACGATTTTCAACTAAATTACAAGCTAAAAATTTTACAAGCCAAAAAAAGAGTCAAATTTCGGAAATATAATTCTATAAATGGATAAGGCTAAAATTTAACTATCAAATGATACGGAATATTGTTATCTGGTGATTAAAAATTAAAGCTGCAGGACTGCCGCAAAAAGCTTACAAAAATCATGCACCAGAAACCTTAAACACAAACAAAAACGGAATCGACTCGTTCCGGACTATCTGGAGCAAAAAACAGCTACATAAAAAGAGGCACTACAGACTGGTATGAGCTAATAAACTGGTATGAGCCAATATACTGGTATAAGCCATTGGGAGGAGGCAAGGGGTAAATTAACGCAAAGACAATGTACAATAATAAAAACCAAGGGGAATTAAAGAGATCTTAAGATTCATTAGCTTGATAGGGAGTGAGACAGCTCTAGATAAACAACCTGTACAATGCTTACCGTTGAGGTCTTCTTCTTTTGATCTATAATGATTCCTATTCCTTTTACAGTTATAGTGCCCTCCTGGCATATTCCTAAGCTTGCTAAAGACGACCCTCACTATATTAATGAGGAATACCAGATTTGCCAACAGTGAAATAATGATAGGAATAACAAGGATCCATTTTGCTTCGTTGTTCTCACCAACCCAACAGCTGGAAAATTATAAAAGAAAACTTAAAATAAAGATTGTAGTAGTTAAATTTCATTTTTTAGCTATATTGGAAAATATAAACTCATCAAGATCACTGTGATATTAAAATCTAATATCATAGTCGAGATTCCACCTGTACGTGAGAACACAAAAAACAAAGTTTGTTCTGATACCATTTTAGTGGAAAATCAAAGAAAAAGATCTTTTTGTCCTTGTGCAGTGAAAAATCCAGAAGATGGAATGGGGCTAGGAGAGTTCTTCCATGCCGTAGGTGCAGTTTCATTTTATACATTTTTTGCTTACATTTTCCCAATCTTGTTTACATCAAAAGCGGTAACCCCTACCAGGGGCTAGAAGGCTGTTTAACTTAAATATCAACTAATATGATGGGTCATAAAATAATAAGATAAAGGTGCCCCCCCTCTTTCTGAAATTCTTGATTGGCCTCTATAGGCCTACCTATGTTAGCACGTAACGAAATGCTCCTCAGCGTAAATATTTTCTGTCCACACTTCAAAGAAATTAAATTACAAACCGAAAAGAATTACCCAAATGGATGAGTTCAGCAGTTTCTTTTAAGGGTAACTTACTTTACGTGACGTGGGGGAGACCACCAGTGATAGGAACAAACCTTGTACCAAGTTATAAGTACACTAGCCAAAACTTTTAGCACCTTTGCCAAAAGAGCACTTTTCGCAACTGTGAGTTTTGTGCCCTGAAAGGACTAAATACGCTATTTGAAAGCCGAAAGACCAGGCTGAAAAACGTGTTGAGCGGAGGGAAATTGTAATTCGGGTTTCAAATTGATTTGCTAGAAAATGCTTAATCATTGCAATTGTTATATAAGGCACACTAATGAGTGCTGAAAATAAAACCAACAACTATTCAAATCTAAATGACCGTTAAAATTGGCATATGAATTGTACACAAATGGAAATTTCCACACAAGAAACAAATACTATTTGGCCACCTTTTAACAGTTCAAAGTAGACTAACAGGTACATAGAACAACAAGCAAAAATATGAAGCAATTGGACTTGCCTTTCTGAATTTCGCTGAAGGAAATAGGCCACGGCTAAAAAAATGTGACAAAAAAAGCTTAAAAATATGACACATTTTTGTGACCTTAAAAAAGGTCACTAAAATATGCCAATAAAATTTGAGTATACTTTTCAATAAATTTGTTCAGAACAGCAATCTTTCTTCTTCACCTTGTTTAATCTCTATAAGTATAAAACGATGCTATTATTGGGTAGTTTCATCTAAATCTTCGCCTTTACTTTCAGCTTGGAAGGTTTGCTGAAGCTTTCACCTGGGAAATTGTTAAATTCTTTTTGAGACAGGGTTTAGCTGAATAATATTTCTGAAAATTAACCCTAATTAAAGGGATGAAGCCAGATTCCGGTGATTTGTAGTTTTGTATTCACTATTCTAGGCCGCGGTCTTCAAATTTAATGTTATATTCAAATTTTCATACACAGAATGATATTTGCATCAATTTCGAATGTCCCTCTTTGCTTCATTTTAATGTAATTTTCAAAAGAAAATTAGCATATTAATAGACTAGATTGTAGAAACTATTTTTATTTATTCTGTCCCTGGAAATCAGAGACTATATAGTATTTATGAGGAAACCAAAGGAAAGCCAGCAGAGTAAGAAATAAAGCCAAGGCAAAACTTTGTGTTGGCCCAGGATTGGCTACCAGCCAACAGTTTTTGATCCTTAATAGGGGCAATACGAGTTCTAATTTGTGACTGAATGACCCCTTTCGAGGTTTCCACAAACATTTTTTCTATATGATTTGGTTGGAGTAAAAAAATATCAAATTCTTCATTGTATTAAATATAAAAAACAACTTTTTTCAATTGAAAGCAAGGAGCAACATTAAAACTTCAAAAAAACAGAAATTATAAAACAGTTCGTAGTAACAAACTGTAGTAAGGAGCGACCCCGCTCATTAGTAGCCAAAACTCTAAAAAATGGAATTTTGAGACCAATAGCTACATCAAAAGAATCGCATTTTAATGCTGATTTTAAATACATAAGTTACATCAGGTTTAGTCTGACCCATCAAAAGTTAAGAGCCTGAGAATATTTGTCTTATTTTAGAAAATAGGGGGAAACATCCCTTAAAAGTCATATAATCTGTACAAAAAGGGACTTGCAGCCCGTGGGAGGGGCTGCAAGTTACAAACTTTGACCAGTGTTTACATGTAGTAATGGTTATTGGGAAGTGTACAGACGCTTTCAGTGGGATTTTTTCGGTTAGAGGGGGGATAGGGGTTGATGGAAGGGAGTAAAATTTACATGGGAACTTTCCATGGAAGAATTCGTCATGGGGGGAAGAGAATCTCCATGAAGGGGGCTCAGGATTTCTTTTGTATTTTTTTTTTAAACAATGAAAAAATAAATATGAAAAAGTTTTTTTCAACTGAAAGTAAGGAGCAGCCTTAAAACTTAAAATGAACAGAAATTATTACGCATATGAGGGGTTCACCTCCTCCTAATTCCTCGCTCTTTACGCTAAAGTAATTTTGTTAATTTTGAATGTTTATTCTACGTACTTCGTGCCAATTTCACTGAGGGATGGCAAATTTCATAGCCTGTGCAAATATATAAAGATTCGATTCTCTTTTTCAGGCAACCATCCCCTATCACTATCTGAAATTAGTCACGAGTAAATGTAGTACCAGTTACAATCAGTCGCAGTCACAGTCACAAGTTCTCGCAATCGGTAGTAGTCACCGTCGCAGTCGCAGACCACGTGCCTCTGGATATGGGGTTTCTCCCCTAACTAAACACTCCGATCAGGACGGCCGCAACCTCATGTGGCGGGTGGAGCCCACCCCGGGAATCTCAGTACCTAGGTTTAACCTAGCTCTAATCAGATTCCAGGCCTAGGGTCGGTTGGGCTAGCGACCCTCCACCCGAAAATTAAGTGCTACGAAAAGTGACAATATAGCCTTGGACCCGGATTCCCTTTTAAGATCTCGACCATCGCGCGTCAATGGACATGCTGACGACGTCAGAAAGACTGACAGACTAAACCTTATGGACCGAAGGGGGCTACGAATAGCCACCTGGAATGTCTTGACTTTGAATGAACCTGCGTCAAAGAACCTACTCTCTGAAGAACTTCTCAAGAATAAAGTGTCAATTGCAGGTCTTACAGAAACATGTCTTACCGGAAGCGGAGAAGAGCGAATAGGTAACAGTGACTCATTGCTCTGGTCTGGAGGAAGCTCGAGAAGGAATGGTGTTGGCCTTGCACTAAATAGCCTTACAAGAAAGGCCTTACTTTTACACGAAGTTGTATCGAACAGATTAATGAAGGCCCGCTTTAGACACAAACATGGCAAGATGACTGTCATCATATGCTATGCCCCGACCAACGATTCTGATGATACAACTAAGGAGGATTTCTACTCTGCTTTGTCCAGATGCCTTGCAACAGTTCCCCCATGATATAACTGTTCTCCTTGGCGACTTTAATGCGACAGTACGCGATGATATGGGTTTATGGCGTGGCACAGTTGGTCCTGTATCCCCCGACCCACTTAACGACAATGGGCTTCGCTTACTTGAACTGTGCCGATATCACGACCTCTACATTGCAAACACCTACTTCCAACGCAAAACTATTCATCAGTACACGTGGTATAGTAATGACGGTCGTACAAAGAAGATGATTGACTACGTCATTATTTCCAAACGCTGGAGATCATTGGTGAAGAACTGCAGAACTTACAGATCAGCAGAGCTTGGGAACGCAGACCATAGGCTTGTGTGCGCCGATCTTCGGCTTCGCCTCCATGCACAACGATCGAAAAGTAAACCTGTCGCTGCAGATATTGGGAAACTAAAGGAACCAGATACTCGCCAGAAGTACAGTATCGAGATATCGAATCGCTTCGAGGCCCTTGGCTCACTTAATAGCAGCGAAGATCTCTGGAAGCATTTTAAATTGCAGACCAGTGAAGCAGCACAACTAGTGCTTGGCAAGAGGAGTTATCCAAAGAAATCGTGGCTAACTAATGAAACACTGCAAGTCATAGAGCAAAGACGGAAGGCAAGACTTCTTGGGGATATGACCACATATCGGAGGCTCAATGGAGTGCGGAACAGACTCATTCACCGGGATAGAACCCAGTTTGTTGCAAGGAAAGCCGATGAAATTGAGCTAGCTGCAAAAAAGAAAGACATGGGCAGCCTATTCAAGCATCTCCGAGACCTCACTGAAAATAAAACTCCCACCTTGGGTCCCGTCCTGTCAAGGGATGGTGCACTTCTCTCTGACGAAGGTTCTTGTCTTGAGCGGTGGAAGGACCACTTCTGTTCGCTCCTCAACAATACTGGTCCGTCTGCGCCTCCTAATGATAGTCCCAGCCAACCTTGCAGTCAAAGACCTGGAACAGATGTTCCTCCAGATGAGCCTTTCAGCCCCTCAGAAATTGGACATGCAGTAAAAAGACTCAAGAATAATAAAGCTGCGGGTATCTGTGGCTTAAACTCAGAGCTGCTAAAATATGGAGGTCCTGCAATGCTCCTGTTTCTACACACCCTGTTCTCTATAATCTGGCAAACAGAGATAATTCCTGAGGATTGGCGGAAGGGTGTCATCATCCCCTTATGGAAGAGAAAAGGCTCGAGAAGCGACTGCTCCAACTACCGGGGAATAACCTTACTGTCAGTCCCTGGCAAACTGTTTTCAATGGTCCTGCTGGATCGATGTCGGAGCATCATTCGAAAAATCCGGCGACCGGAGCAAGCTGGTTTTATGTTGGATCGTTCAACCATCGAGCAGATTTTCACGATTCGACAAATAGTAGAGAAGACCACAGAGTTCCGACAGAAAGCATTTATTGCCTTCGTTGACTTCCGTGCTGCATTTGACTCAGTCGATCGAAAAGCTCTTTGGCGGATCCTAGAGTTGACTGGCCTACCCAAGAAATATTGCAGACTTCTCAAGGCGCTGCACCATGGGACGGAGAGCTGTGTACAAGTAAATGGTCGGCGCAGCCCATTCTTTCAAATCACGACAGGGGTGCGCCAAGGATGTGCAGTGGCCCCAGAGCTCTTCAATGTCATCATAGATTACGTTATGACAAAAACCACTTCACGTCTCAGCTTTGGGCTCAAATTCGGAGATCATACCATCACAGATGTCGATTTTGCCGATGACTTGGCCATTCGGGCGGACTCCATGAAGTAGCTGCTGGAAGCGCTCCGAATTCTGCGAGAAGAGGCTGCCAAAGTAGGACTGCATATAAACTGGAACAAAACTAAAATTATGGCCATAGACCCGTCTTCTCCTGCTGTTAACTCTCCAGTTAGCCTGGACTGCACCACTAGCATCGAGGTTGTCGAAGACTTCACCTACCTGGGCTCCGTAATGTCTTCAAATGGCTCACTTCTCCCCGAGCTGCAGGCAAAATTATCTAAAGCGTCTTCTGTCATGGGTAGACTGAACCGTCACCTCTGGCGAAAACCAAATATCAGTCGCACAACGATACTGCGGATCTTCAACGCTCTAGTCGGTTCTGTGATGCTTTACGGAGCTGAGACATGGCAAGCATCAGCTGCAACCCTCAAGAAAATAGACGTATTTCATACAAAGAGCCTGAGGAGGATTGAGGGCCTACGATGGTCTGACTTCGTCAGCAATGAAAAGCTTCTGCAGCTCACAAAGCAGTCTTGGTTTTCGTCTCAAGCAGCCGAGCGAACCTTACGATGGTTCGGGCATCTGCTTCGAATGCCACCACATCTACCCGCAAATATGATCTATGACTTCGACCCAATCAAAGTTGGTTGGAAGCGACCTCGAGGCCGACCGAAGAAACGTTGGTCCGACAGCCTGTCCGAGTTCTTAGCGATGGCAAACATCAGACAGGGCGAAGAGCAAATATTCGCCATGGACTGAAGTGGGTGGAGGAGGCAGACGTCACTCTCTACGCCGAGCAGTGCCCGGCAGGAGACTTAAGTCAAGTAAGTAAGTCAAGTTTCTAAGATATTGCGTATATATTTTTGATAACTTGGGCACAGATATTGTCTTTTGATTTAGCTCACCATTCCCCGAAATTTCACCTTTATACCTTTAGTCTTTTCGGACACACCCAGGAACAAACATTCCTACTTTCCCAGTGATAAATCCTGTGAGTTAAAAAGTGACAAATTGTATAATTTAAAATCCTTGCCCTAGGGGCCATGGGGGCATGAAATCTGCAGGGTAGAGCTATTATACCTTATGACCATTTTGAATGAAAAAACTAATTAATATTAACCATTTCGAACTAAATCACGATCAATCACTTCCGCTTTTCCTAACGACAAGACCTAATTAAAAAATGGTAAATTATACTATTCAAAGCCCCGGGGGTTCTGCATCCTCGGAGAAATAGTTACTAGAAATTTCGCCTATTTTTGAACAAAATCACTTTTTCAAAAGTTTGATCAGTGCTGAGGGGAGGGGGCATCTAAAAAGGACGAGGGAGCTTGTAATCCTCCAGTCAATTTTCAGCATCGCTAAGCAGTAAGTTTCAACTGAATATCCCTAGAAGTTCTTCAGATATTGCTAATACACCCTTTTGACCATCAACACGCACATAATATGTTTTGGTTGGGTTCAGCATTCCTCTCCAAAGCTATGGAGGATCATGTCATTCCCATAGGTATATTTATCTGACCTTTAGACTATTTTGAACAAGATGGCAATTTCAAAATTTTGATCCAACACTTCTGGAGAGAGGGCAGCTAAAGAGGTCATTGGAGAGGGACTGTCAGCTCTCCAACTTCTTTGAAACACCCCTCTCAACATATCTTGAAAGTTTCAACTTAAGGCCCACAGTCGTTCTCAAGATATTGAAGATGCGCCTCTGGATAAACTGGATTACATAGAGCCTTTTGATTCAGACTAAGATACCCCTCAGCATTCTCTGAAGTTTCACCTTAATATCTTTGGCCTTTTCAAATACACAAAAAATAAAACGTTTTCCCTTTTCCTAATGATAAATCCTGCATGTAAGCAATATAGTCAGTCCTGGAGCAATCCTTGCCCCCAGACTGTGGGGATATGGCATCCCAGGAGGCATAAATACTACACCTTTTGACTAGTTTCGAACAAAATGCTAACCCCAGAGGCAAAGTTATATTGCCTATTTTAAACAAAATAGCTTTTTTTCAAAATTTAGATCGGATCCATTTGGGGAACAAGGGTGGATGGGAGGGGGGCTGGTTGCCCTCTGGTCACTTTTTACTCTTAAAAAGGGAACTAAAACTTTCAATTTCAAACCAATTGAGCATCCTGAAATGTTTTATACGACCACCCCTTCCATAAAACGACCATAGTTATCTCAAAATTTCGATTTGATACATTTTGGGAAAAGAGGGCTTGGGGGGTTGGCTAGATGCCCAGAGATCACTATTGACTATGGGGCAACTCCAAAGTTTTTTTACGACCACCCCTTCCATATGAAGTACCTCTTGTAAAATCGCAACAAGACTGAAGCCTTATGGCTCTTTTCTATGCCTCTGATAACTCATAGTTTATTAAATTTCATCAGAAGGAGAACGGGTCGATATATATATATATATATATATATATATATATATATATATATATATATATATATATATATATATATATATATATATATATATATATATATATATATACTAGCTGTTGGGGTGGCGCTTCGCACCACCCCAACACCTAGTTGGTGGGGGCGCTTCGCGCCCCCCCCCCAGGCCCCCCGCGCGCGTAAGTCGTTACGCGCCATAATAGTTACGCGCCATTGTAGTTGTGTCCCTATGTCCCACCTGTGAATATAGATATATATATATATATATATATATATATATATATATATATATGTATATATATATATATATATATATATATATATATATATATATATATATATATATATATATATATATATATATATATATATATATATATATATATATATATATATATATATATATATATATATATATATATGGTTTTAACTACGTAAAACTTGCGAATATACAACATTCTTTGCTGTCCCATTGTCTTTGCATATAAATAGATTGTCAGGTTTACCGACTCTTGGACATGCAACATATAATGGTCCATGGGAAAACAATCTGTATTCAGATCTATACCTCATGATTCTAATGATTGCCCTTGAGCTTTGTTGATGGTGATTGCTAATCGACCATTCCCTGTCCCGGTGTCCCGGTCGTCATTTATATCCCCCTGTTTCCCCCGGTGTCCCCGTTGTAGTTGTGTCCCTGTGTCCCGGTCGTCATTTATATTCCCTGTGTCCCGGTCGTCATTTGTATCCCGGTGTCCCGGTCTGTATATACATTCGTTTTTTAGTTTTGTTTTTCTCCTTTATTTTTTTCTTTTTTTTTTCTTTTTTAGTTTATTTAGATTTTTAGATTTTTTAGTTTTTTTTATTAGTTTTTAGTTTTTTTTTCTTTTTAGTTTTTTTGTAGTTTTTACCTTCTTTTTAGTTTTGTTAGTTTTTTTTTTACTTATGTCCTGGTCGTCATTTATACTCCCTGTGTCCCGGTGCTTTGTTGATTGCTAATCGAACATTCCTTTTGTCCTGGTCGCTTTCTCTTTGAGTGTCGTCATTTATTTTTTTCTTTTTTAGTTCTTTTAGTTTTTACCTTTTTTAGTTTTTTTTAGTTTTTTAGATGAAAATTTTTTTTAGTGTTTTCCTTTTTTTCTTTTTAGTTTTTTATTGGTTTTTACCTTTATTTTAGCTTATTTTTCAGTTTTTTCCTTTTTTTAGTTTTTTTTTATTTTTTATTTTTTTTAGTTTTTTACCTTTTTTTTAGTTTTTTTAGTTTTTTAGTTTTTTAGCTTTTTTACTTTTTTTATTAGATTTTAGTTTTTTTTGTAGTTTTTGCCTTTTTTTAGTTTTTTCAGTTTTTTTTTAGTTTTTTATTGGTTTTTACCTTTATTTTAGCTTATTTTTCAGTTTTTTCCTTTTTTTTAGTTTTTTTAGTTTTTAGTTTTTTTAGTTTTTTACCTTTTTTTAGTTTTTTTAGTTTTTTTAGTTTTTTAGCTTTTTTATTTTTTTTATTAGTTTTTAGTTTTTTTTGTAGTTTTTGCCTTTTTTTAGTTTTTTTAGTTTTTTAGCTTTTTTATTAGTTTTTAGTTTTTTTTGTAGTTTTTGCCTTTTTTTTAGTTTTTTTAGTTTTTTAGCTTTTTTATTTTTTTATTAGTTTTTAGTTTTTTTTTTAGTTTTTGCCTTTTTTTAGTTTTTTCAGTTTTGACGTCACCTGATCCAGTTTTTTCAGGTGACGTCACCTGATCCACGATCCACAGATCCACAGACAACTTATGTTTATATATATAGATATATATATATATATATATATATATATATATATATATATATATATATATATATATATATATATATATATATATATATATATATACATATATATATATATATATTTAATTATTCCTATACATATACAAGTAAGTATTATGTTCCTGCCGAAACATTATAAGCAAGATCAACAAAGTCACTAATTTGCATAAATTATTCATAAGAAAACCCAACTATAAATAAGTCATTGTTGTATAATGTGCAGGTAGGGGTGAAATGTCGTCACTGTTACCGTTCATTTGATAGTATAAATTTTCTTTTTTTCGTCAATGGACAAAAAGTTCAATCGTAACTGCCACTGTTAGCTTTATATGGTAGAACAAAAAGCCATTTAGTATCAATAAATACGGCTTCAAAAACATGCGTGAATCTATAAACGAAGCGAAAACATGCAATTAATCTGCCTAAAATATGAGATATGGCAGGTAGTTAACAGTGTGTGGTATCTAGGTAATAGAAGTTATTGTCATGACTAATGAGGCTTTCAAAATAATTGCCCCTGTTGGACTTTTTTCAATGTAGAACTTGATATCCTTATGTAAGATAATTTCTGTTCTAAAGATGAGGTAATGTGAATGAATGAATGAACTTATTTTTTACCCGCAAATACAAAAAAAAATCGGTAAAATTCTATTTAATTGACTAGAGAAAAAGCAACTAGTAACTGAAAATTAAGGTAAAATGTTGTTTTGTCAAAATTTAATAGGTAGAGACCTGTCATGTAGACAAATTTCAGGGCCCTCCAGAGGGAGAAGGAGTGGAGGTGGGTACTTTAAAATACCTTCCCATGACATACTTTAGCCTGTAGAACCATCCCTGAAAACTTCATTTTCCTAACCTAAACCCTTTCCGAGATAGCAAGAAGTCAATTAACTAGAATTTTACCAAAAAATCAAATGTAGAGTACAATAAAAAAAGGAGAAAAACAAAAACTAAAACAAGAAAAAAAGACAATCGAAAATAATTACGAGAAACACACAATGGACATCAAACTTGACATGTAATTCAAAAGATCTGAAGTGGGTCGCATGGGCCAAGATGGTCCCGCCTCTTTCGTACTAGGTTAGACATGCGTTCAGCTACCTGTGTTGGAATGTCTGGTAGCAGATAATTGCCGACAATTTTCTTGTTGTGGCATTACCAAGGGAGGTACACTAAATATTTACAATGACTAAAGTAATCTATCCTCTGTGATTTCTCGGTATTTTTCCGCAGGATACGGTGAACACTACTGTGAAAAGCAATTCCTGGGGAGCAGTAATATAGTCACATCAGGCCTCTTCTGTTGAAACGTACACGATTAGGAATAATCTTAATGTAAGAAATTCTTAGGTTTCAGAGTGTCATACTAACAATAAAAGAACACGTAGCAGTTAGTGATGAGTCGAAGGTAAGGCCAAAACAGTGAAACTGTTCCTCACGTGATACGGACGTTGTATGTTACTTTGGGGGACTGAAGTCCTTAATACTGCAACATACAAACTCGCACTTTGACAGGTTTATGGACTAACTGCAAATTTTCAAAGTTCGCCAAAAGTTCCTCCCTAGTGTGGCTCTTGAGAAGGACATTATCGGTGTAAGCGATGAAATTCATCTTGGTCTTTTTATAAAACAGAGATGTCTGGAGAAGAAGCAGACAAATGGCACGAACACATTTATACAATGATCAAACATGCACTCTTGTCAAAATGACAAATCCTATATGTGAATAAAGGGCAGTTTATCAACTTAAAGCCCTTACCCCTAAGGACTGGGGCAAAATGTCATCCCCAGAGGTGTTGTTATTTCAATTTTCAATTATGCTGAATGAAATGGCTATCTCGAAATTTCGATTAGATATCTCTGGGGCTAGGGCAGCTAAAAAGGGAGCCGGAAGGGGACTGGTAGTCCTCAAATCCCTTTTGAATATCAAGAAGAGCACTAAAACTTTCAATTTGCAATGAATGAGCACCCTTTGAATTAGCTAAGACAAGTCCTTTCTTGCGAAGTGGCTAAGCCAAAGCAAGGAAAAAATAAATAAATAGCAAATGTTGACGGTAAAATGTCATCCCCAGAGGTAATGTTATTTCAATTTTCAATTATGCTGAAGAAAATGGCCATCTCAAAATTTTGATTAGATATCTCTGGGGCTAGGGCAGCTAAAAAGGGAGCCGGAAGGGAACTGGTTGTCCTCAAATTCCTTTTGAATATTAAGAAGAGCACAAAAACTTTCAATTTGCAATGAATGAGCGCCCTCTGAATTAGCTAAGACAAGTCCTTCCATGCGAAGTGGCTAAGTCAAATGCTAGAAAAAAGAAAAAAAGTAAATAATGCACAGAGCCTACCTCTCTATATACTTTTCACCACAGTTGCGCTGCCTATGATATACATAGTTGCACACCATTTGTCAAATAGCGGTAGGTCAGTGGATCTTAGTGTATGTGAGGGAGGGTGCTGATTGAGTCTTTAAAAATGTACCCAAGTTGTTCAATTGTTCGTAAATCCTCTAAATCAATATTGCAGAGGGGATAACTCACCCCTAAAATTTCTTTAATTGATGAAATTTCTTTCGATTTAGTATTCAGTATGGATGGTAAAAAAGCGGTAGCTCCTGCTTTATTATTGAAACATTTTGAACATAATATGATAGGCTGAAGTAAAGTATTTAAATAAATAGATGAGAACAATTTGGACACCTCCAAAATCAAGCTTTCTTCAAAGAACATCCTCGTCTTTAAATTCGTAAAATCAGAACGTAAAAATTAGTTTGTAGCTCTACAGGATTCTCGATAGAATTTAATACCGTTCAACTTGTTTTAGTTGCGACTGTACGATCCACCAATTATAGAAAATAAATAGATGATTTGCCAAGAAATAACTTTAAGACTTTCTGCTCTAGTACCCTTGATGAGTGACATAAAAACGAACACGCAATAATACAATACCATTTTCACTACAATTAAACCAAATTGTCACTACAAGCTTATTAGAATGTACCAAATATAGGCAGTTAGCAACTGCTAGAGTTTTATTTACCTTTTGTCCTTACTAAGTTTGAACTGAAACGGTTCCAGTCCTACTAAACACCCAAAATTTAAAGCTAATGCGCTTATAAAATGAACATATTCATCTCAGAGCCCGATGATAAAGAGAATGCATAAGAAATCATGTGTGTTATATGCGTGTTATATTTGTATTATTACAATAATATATGCATCATTATTATATGTATATCCTGTATAATATTTGTATGTACGTGCATTATATGTGTAAATATGTGTAAGATTTTTTTAAACAGCAGGTGCAGGCTATGGACGTAAAACTCATCGACATGGAATCTTTGTTCAAATATCCTTCTTCTTTAGGATCACCAAAAACTTCTTGAATTGGTACCACTGGAACTTCTACTGCCCCTTTTTGAGTAGTAAAAAAAAGTCACGAATCAATTCGTGAGTCTTAGCATCATTATTTACATTTGTGCAAATAAACTCCTTATTGTTGCCACAGAAAATCATACTTATATCCAAGGTTTCGTAAGTTTAAGGTAACACTTTTAAGGTAACACTCAGACACGGCTCAGACTACAACTCTGATTGAATGTGCAGCTGTTAGGTTCCAAATCAATTTTGTCTTTTCAATTTTCAATTCAGAATTTCAGTTCTCAATTTTGTCAATCAACAGAGAACTTAAATCAGATGACCTGAACAAGGCTTCCAATTTTGTCTCATAATTGCTTCTGAAAAATGATCATATTTAGTAAGTGTGTTGAACTGTATTCAATCTATTAGGTTCAGTAAAGTTATCATTCAAACCAGTTAGGTAGAATATTCAAAAGGTTAAAATAAAGACATTATCTTTCATAGTTGACCCCCCCTGGCTCTAGCTCTAATTCCTTTCCTTTTCTGTGAAAGATATTTATAAAACCAGAAAAAAATATAATAGAATGTACTTATCCATAGAAATTACTTTACAGCATTTCACACCTCAATTTGGCCGTGAGACCAACCTGAGACAAACTTATCAATAAAACTGAATCATGCAGATCTAGAAACGTCTAAATATTTTAGCTTTATATTTGGAAGCCTGAGATACTTAATTTTCAAAAAAGATACTCAATTTTTCACAACTGAATTGGAACTTCTTAAATGTTCATTGTTTTATTTTCCGTTACAAGAAAGAATTCGGTGCGTTACGGAAGAAAAAGTTGAAACATCATTGAAAAAAAAACACTCAAAAGAGGTTTAAATTAAAACTTGATTCAATTTTTCTTACAGCAAAGTACTATTGATCAGGAATGATTAAAACAAAAAGCATTTAGGCCCTCATCTTAAGATAGGAAAAAAAGAGAGGCAATTTCATATCAACTCAGGTGGGCCAGAAAAACAGAAACGTAGTGAAAGGGGTGAAATTTAATGGTTCTGTCGGAGTAATTGGAAGCTGAGCAATATTGCTTGAGGTACCAAAATGACAAGTAGATTTATCAGAGACATCTAAGATGGAGTGATCACATTGGGATGATTATTTTGAAGCTGAAGAATTTAAGAAAGCTGAACATGAAAGATTATAAATGGAAGTTAGATTTAAAATCGGTAATGATAAATATTTTATAATTTTGAGTTGACTCGGGTGGGTCTTTCCAAAAAATAAGACGTGTAGTGAAAGGTTTGGAATACGATCACTCAGCCGGAATAAGCAGAGGTAGAGTAACATCATTGAGGTACAAAGGTGATAAGTAGGTTTGTATGAGACAAGTGATATTAATTGGGACCTTGAGATAAATGGGACCTATGTACCATAAAATATAGAATGTAAATGATATACTATATAAGAGAATAAAAGAAGAGAAAGAGTATAGAATATAAAGTATTGGTTTCCCATCCGACCGATTGATTTCCTGGACAAGGTTTATTACTCTTTCATATATATATATATATATATATATATATATATATATATATATATATATATATATATATATATATATATATATATATATATATACTAGTTGGGACCCCGCGGCTTCACTGCCGAGCCCCAGCACGGCATGCGGCAGGCTTCTATATATGGATTCTCATTGTCCCTTGTGTTCTATTATAGTTTTTTCAAAGATACTTGAGTATTAAAGCAAATATAATCTATAACAATGATATCTACTAAGCTTTAATGTTTTGGTTTTCTTTTTTAAGGTTGTTGAAATCTTGTAATCCCTTGTTTTTTAAATATTTTTTTTTCTTTTTTATTTTTCTTCTTTTTTCATTTTTTTTAGCTTTTTTTATTTTTTTATTTTTTTTTTCTTCCTTATTTTTAATTATTTTTCCGGAAGATGCCCCAGCAACACGTGTGCAAGTTGCTAATTTTTAACTGAGTAAAACTTGCGGATATACAACTGGTAATTCCTTTCATATACTCTGGTAATTCCTCAACACGCATTCTTTTTTTAATTTCTCTTTCAGTGGCAAGCCAGGTTTCGCATTGCTCTTGTAATACATCGACACGTTTTCTTTTGGTAATTTCTCTCTGAGCCACGAGCCTAAACTCTCGCCCCATAAAGCAACACGTATGCAAGGTGCTATTTTTTAACTGTGTAAAACTTGTGGATATACAATATTCTTCGCTCTCCCATTGTCTGTGCATGTAAATAGATTGTCCGGTTTACCGACTCTTGAACACGCAACATATAATTGTCCATGGGAAAAACAATCCGTATTAATATCTATACCACATTTTTCTAATGATTGTCCTTGAGCTTTGGTGATGGTGATTGCAAATGCTAATCGAATTGGTCATTGCAATCTTTTAAATTGTAAAGGCAGATCCGTTGGAATCATGGGAATGCGAGGAATAAGAACAGTCTCACCCTCAGAAGGCCCTATCAAGATTGTTGCCTCATCGTAGCATCGATGAGTTTCAGAAATTCTTGTCAACAGAGCGTTTTGCCTTTGAAGAATAATATATCAAAGTAAGAACTGATCACCGAACATAATGATTGCCACTTCGTCAATAGTTGAAGCATTGTATATACGTACATGTTCACCAGTAGGCGTTTTGTCAGGGTAAATAACAATTTTATGCGTATCAATAGGCATCAAATCGATTGCTGTTTTGAACAGACGCGCTCAATTATTATTTTGTGGAAAAGATGTTGTAACTGGGAAACGATAATCCTTTTGACGTCGGGAGAAATTTCGCAACGTGCATTCAATTCAGCATTGCTATCACTGATGAAGTACAATTGAAAAAATGTGTGATGCTCACCTGAAAATGGTAGAAGAGAACCTGCTCTATGATAAATTTGCCCTTTTACTTTTGAAAGTAGGCATAAAATGATCTTGATCCTCGATTTGGCCCCCAAATGACGTCATTTGGAAACATGAGTTATACTTCCTGATGTTTGATAAAAAACGATTCGATTCAGACGTAATTCCAGTAAGCAAAGTATTCAATGGCAAAGTATTCACTTTTTCCGAGGCACAACACATTCCCATTGTTTCACCATTAAATTTCAAGGCATTACAAAAAGGACGAATTTCAGACATAGTCCCGATTTGAATATCTTGACTCAAGCTATAATCATCGGAAGGGCAGTACTTGAATGCCAGGCGATTATAAACGCATTGCTTTTGTAATACAGCGACACACCTTCTTTTTGTACTATCTCTGTCAGCCGCAAGCCTGGTTTTGCGTTGCTCTGGTAGTTCCTCTCTACCAGAGTTTCTCTTGCTAAGTTCCTCTTGCTCTGGTTTCCAAATGACGTCCTTTGGTGCCAAAACTGAAGATCAAGGTCATTTTATGCCTACTTTCAAAGTAAAAGGGTAAATTTATCATAGAGGAGGCTCTCTTCTACCATTCTCAGGTGAGCATAACAAATTTTTACAATTGTACTTCTTCAGTGCATTCAATTCAGCAATGCTGAATTGAATGCACGTTGCGAAATTTCACCCGACGTAAAAAGGACTATCGTTTTCCAGTTGCAACATCTTTTCCACAATATTAATAATTTATTGCGTCTGTTCAAAACAGCAATCGAATTTATGCCAACTGATACATATAAAATTGTTATATCCGCTGACAAAACGCCTACTGCTGAACATGTGCGTAAATACAATGCTCCAACTATCAACGAAGTGGCAATCGTTATGGTCGGTGATCAGTTTTTACCTCGAGATACTACTCTTTGGAAGCGAAATAGAAATTCACCCTGAAAGGACAGAGGAAGGTGCACAAAGCAATATCCTCGACTTTTAGTACCTAGCACAATTACCGGCAATGATGGATATCCTTTATATAGAAGAAGGTCTACCAAAGATGGCGAAAAATCAGCAATCATAAAGTCGCTTAATCGTTACATCAAAGTAGATAACCTGTGGGTTGTTCCATATTCACCTTTATTATCGAAAACATACAATGCGCCCATAAACGTGGAATATTGTAATTCATTAAAGGCAATCAAATACATATGTAAATACGTCAACAAAGGCAGTGCCATGGCAGTTTTTGGCTTGCAGTCCAAAATCAGAGATACCGACGAAGTTGTACAATATCAGGCTGGGTGATACATAAGCAGTAATGAAGCTGTGTGGCGAATTCTTTCATTTCTGATACATGAACGAAGTCCAGCCGTTGTTCACTTATCGGTACATTTACAAAATGGTCAACGTGTTTATTTTTCGGAATCCAACATGCAACAAAGAGCCCTGAATCCACCTGATACAACGTTAACTGCTTTCTTCGCGTTATGTCAAAATGATTCTTTTGGAAAAAAACTGCTGGATTCTGAAGTGTTCCACGTATTACACGTAGAATGCTACTAAAATCATTTGAACGTCGAAAACGGGGTGAGTCAGTCGACGGCCAACCTAACATCTTCAAAGAAACCACGATAGGAAGAATCTACACCATTCACCCCAATCAAGATGAATGCTTCTTTCTCCGCCTGTTTTTGGTTAATGTACCCGGTCCGACGTCCTTTGAGCATTTGAGAACTGTAAACGGGACTATACATGACATTGTCGTAGTGTATGCCAAGCTCTGAATTTATTGGAGAACGACCAACACTGGAATAATTGCATCAATGACGCATGCAAAACGTCAACTCAAAGTCAAACTCGTGCATTGTTTGGAATCATGTTGACAACTTGCTCTCCTTCATCTCCTATAGAGCTATGGGAGAAATACAAATCGCAAATGGCCGAGGATATACTCCACCAAATGCGGTTAAAGATGTCAAATATGACCTTGGACTTTACAACAGAAATTTATAACTGCAGTTTAGTTATGATTGAAGATTTGTGTTTAGCTATGGCAATGTACAAATAAATATTTCTAAGTTAGCGTCTGAACAAAAAGGCATTTATGATCAGACAATGCATTGTGAAAAAAATAAAATTAAAAAACAAGGGATTACAAGAATTCAAAACCTTAAAAAATAAAACCAAAACTTTGAAGCTTAGTAGGTATCATTGTTAGAAATTGGACTTGTTTTAATAAAACATCTTTGAAAAACTGCAATAGAACACAAGGGACAATGATAATCAATAAATAGAAGCCTGCCACGTGCCATGCTGGGGCCTGGCGGCATGTATATATATACTATATAGCATATATATATATATATATATATATACTAGCTGTGCCCGCCGGGACCCAGCTTATATATATATATATATATATATATATATATATATATATATATATATATATATATATATATATATATATATATATATATATATATATATATATATATATATATAATATAAATATATATATATATATAATAATAATACAATATATAATAATAATATATATAATAGTATAATAATAATATATATAATAATATATATATAATATATATATATATATATATATATATATATATATATATATATATATATATATATATATATATATATATATATATATATATATATATATATATATATATATATATATATATATATATATATGAAACATTTTACTTCCATATATGTAAAAAAAAAAAGATAATAAATCGGACTAAATACTAAAATAGGAATTTCAAAATCCAACCTAGGAGAAATATGTCTGAGCTTTCTTAGAAAACAGTCACTCATGAGCATCTTTGTTAAAATGAATATAAAATGTTAGGACATAGGTTTATATGAAGAATTGTTAAAGATTCTTTCAACCCATGGGTATCAAGGATGTCAATTACTGGGTATCGTCTCAAATATTATTCTGATTTTTTTTTTTGAAACAAAGAAACTAATGAGTTTTTTTCTTCTGGAACCGGTTTCAAGGGCTTGAGAAAAGGTAAAAAAAAAAATTTTGGTCTCATACTTTGGAGGGTTTGGACTTAAGGGAACAACTATTTTTTCCCCTAAATTTTCCTTTCGCATTGTGTTTCTCTTAGCCAAAAGACTTAGGGATACAGTTATTGAGCTGATCGAAAAACAGTTCCTTGGCCCTTCTGAGCTCTGTTTCTGTAGGGTAGAGAGTTGGAAACAATTTTGTTCTTCGGTTTGCTTTCGGCCCATGGATTTACACCTGTGAATTTCAAATTGATCAGGGACAAAGAAGAATATAGGCATGTTTCCGGCCGTTCTCCTAACAAAAAAATTTAACCCCCTTTGACCCAGAGAATGATCCGTGAAAGTTTCAAGCTAG